>NC_057739.1:33041458-33055968 GCF_004010195.1 Chiloscyllium plagiosum | reverse complement strand
ACGCAGAGGGTGGTACGTGTATGGAATGAGCTGCCAGAGGATGTGGTGGAGGCTGGTACAATTGCAACATTTAAGAGGCATTTGGATGGGTATATAAATAGGAAGGGTTTGGAGGGATATGGGCCGGGTGCTGGCAGGTGGGACTAGATTGGGTTGGGATATCTGGTTGGCATGGACGGGTTGGACCGAAGGGTCTGTTTCCATTCTGTACATCTCTATGACTCTGAGTATTCCTGTTTTCTTTCAGCTCCATGGTCTAGTAAACAAGTTTTGCCTATCTGTCTTCTAACCTGGCAATTGAAATACTGTACATTGCAGATGCCCTGCTACCCACAACATATGAGCACTTGTACATCCTGTTATGAGTCCCTGTACATAAGCAATTGCTGGATTGGGAGTAGAATGGTAATTTTGACACAAAAGATTTCAGAACGTGACTGTATTGCTATTGCCTGGTGGAGTTAGAGAAAATCCCCCCATTGATACCTTGCCTCTTGGACTATTAGGATGATAGATCCTCAACTGAGAGATTAACTAATTTCTTCTCTTCAAGGATAAGTAACTGATCTGTTGAATGTTTCCAACAGTTTTCATTTTTGTTTAGCTTTTGACTAAATTTTCCATACAGCATGAACAAATATTTTGTGAATGATTGATTGTTGATTTAATTCTGTTAGATTGAGTGAATAATCCATCACGTCCTCTTCCAGTGGTCCCCAGCATTACAGATACCAGTCTTTAGCCAATTCAATTCATAGAAACTCTACAGTTCATATAGAGGTCATTACGTCTATTGAGTCTGCACCGATCCATTGAATAGCATCCCACCAAACTCACCCATCCCCATAAGCTTGCATTTTTACCATGGCTAATCCACCAAGCCTGTATATCCCTGGACACTAAGGGGCAATTTAGCATGGCAGATCCAACTAACCTGCACATCTTTGGATAGTGGGAGGAAACCGGAACACCTAGCAGAAACGCATGCAGCTATGAGGAGAATGTGTGGAGTTTGTACAGACAGTCACCCAATGCTGGAATTGAACTCTTGTCCCAGGCACTGAGAGGCAGTAGTGCTAACTACTGTGCCACCATACCACTTTTTACATGATATCAATAAATGATTGGAGACAAAGGGCTCAGTTGTTGTTTCTGGGGATGGAGTCGGATACTGGGCGAGGTATAGTTAGAATTGTGTGTCATGTTTTGTTGGGGGAGTGGTGGGACTATCAGTTAATAGTTGTCAAGAGTTCGGCTGGGTTTATAATTGTCCCGACTATGCCTGGGTATCAATTAACTTGACTGCAATGAACCCTTTGTAATCTCCAAATTAAATGGATACTTTCAGAGTGTTCCAGACGCAGAAGAATTGCCTTTGGATTCTTCAGTTTTTAAGACAATTCTCTCAGAATCTGCTACATTGGGATTTTGTGGAATCCCCAATGTGCTATACTCTGCAGAAATGACTAGTTGGCCATTAGAAAATTCAAGCGAATGTTTCACTTCTCACCCATTCCATCCATTTTAACTTCTTGAAGTGAGAAGTTGTTAATCTTAAACAAGTGTATTCCTAGTCTGTAGTATTGAGCAGCACAGACCAAGTAAATGTAGGAGTGTATCATTGGCCTCAGCTGACTCAGCTGGCTTCAGTCATTATGATTGTTCATGCATTATAGTTGTCCTGAGCAACTTTGAAAAAAAACTTAAAAGTTAATCTGATCCTTCTGTTTTCCGATTGACAGATGTTGGGTGAGGGCAGACTTCGTAATGGTGCACTGCAATTGACTGATACAATTTGATTTCTAAGAATAGTTTTATAGGATAAGTACTAATTACACGAGACTCTCAAAACACATGATTAGCACAGCTTGAAATCACTGCAGGAAAATGCTAATTTAAGTTAGCGAGCTAAATAGTACAGCAAAATGCAGAAATTAAATGTTTTAGAAACAATCACCTTGGGTTTCGCCATAAAGTGATGGTCTTCCTATTAATATTCACAAATATAATATTTTAGGTGCATGTTTGTTGTGTTCATTTCTGAACTAAAACCTTTAACTTTAACAATAAAGCATAAGAATATTCTGTGCTGATATGCAGAGATCAATAGAGTAAAACTAACTGTTCTTTAATTGATAAAATAACTAATTAATTTTGAAAACCAAATGTCTGAAAGCCTTGCTGAAATAGGTGATAGCACTGAAAATGATAGGAAATTAATTACTGTTCCTTTTTAAAATTCTTTCATGCAATATCGGCATTGCTTGCTTGGCCAACATTTATTGCATGTTCCTTACCCTCCAGAAGGAGGAGATGGTGAGCTGCCTCTTGAACTGTTATAGTCCTAAGGGTGCAGTGTTACCCACATTGACTTTAGGAATAGCATTTTAATCCAGTGATCAGTAAAGGAACAGCAATGTAGTTCCAAGTCAGGATTATGCGTGAGTTGAAGGGGATCTTCAGATGGGTGTGTACCAATGTACCTGAGCTCTTGTCCTTTTAGGTGGTAGGATTCATAAGTTTAGAAGGACACTTGGCAAGTCACTGCAATGCATATTGTAGATGGTGTATACACTGTCACTTGGTGTTGGTGATGAAGGGAGTGAAATTGAAGATGACAGATAAGGTGCTTATCAAGTGTCTGCCTTGGTGCATGGACGGTGTTGAATTTCTTGAATGGGTTTGGAACTGCGTACATCAAAGCAAATGGGGAGTATTTCATTACACTCCTGACTTATGCTTTGTAGATTGTGAGTAGACATTGGGCTCACTGGAATTGAGTTCCTCACTGCAGAGTTCCTGGCCTCTGACACACCTAGTTCAATTTATGGTTAATGGTAACCTCAAATATGTTGATCATGGGAGACTTAAATGTGATAACGCCAATGCATGATAAAGGATTCTACTTATTGCCTGTCACTTTTATGTGGTGCAAACTTTACTTGCACAATTGTTGTATTGCTAAAAATTTGAAATGGCAAAAATATGTAGGACAACAGAACTAATAGAAGAATCTCTTTCATAGAGCTAGCGCAGACAAAAAGGGCCAAACTCCTATCCCTGTCCTGTGATTTAACTGGTCAAATGTCAAGGGCAGTTACTCTTGCCTCTAGAGTTCTTCTCTTTTGGTCCATGTTTGGATCAAGGCTGTAATGAGGTCAGTGGTGCTGGTGGTAGTGTCCCAATGTTTGACTTAATGTCATGAGACTTCATTTAAGATGAGAGTCAATGCTAAAGACTCCAAGTGCAACTGCCTCCTCAGTCTATACTGCTCTGTCACTACCTTGGTAGGTGTGTCCAGCCTGTGGGTAACATTCCCCCTAAACTGCATGGATCTATCTGTAGCTGGTGGAAGGCTTCAGGCAGATCAATAATATGCTGACACATTGGTTTCCACTTTCAGAAGCCACTGCAGCACGTGAACTTCTGAGGTCTACACAATGAGGGATAGAAATTAGAGGAAATGTTGCTGGTAGAACAGGACATACCTGGGGCAGTGATGGTGGTATCTGTGACAATCTCGAAGATATTATTTCATGGGCATGACTATTTCAGGCAAAGTGGAAAACTAGTAGGTCTCAGAGGTAGTACAGCTCAGGACACTTTGAAAGACCTTGTTCCTTTTGAGGCTCAAAGTTATTGATGATTTCATAGAATCCCAACAGTGAGGAGGCAAGTCATTCAGCCCATCAAATCCACGCCCTCTGAAGAGCATCTTACCCTATCCAGTCACCAGAGTCTGGAGTCAAACCCAGCTCCCTGCCACTGTGAGGCAGCAGAGCTAACCATTGGTATGGGTAGACAAACAGGAGTCTGGGCGAACACAGCAAACCAGGCAGCATCAGGAGGTGGAGAAGTCAATATTCCCAGGGTTACTATGGTTTCAGGAAACTATCTATATGGGAGGTGTTATGAAGGCACTTCATATTTACTATTTCTTTGAGGACTTGCGTTTTGACAGGTTATGGAAAAAAATTGATCTCCTTTACATTTACATATGGTTATCTGTATTAAGTTTAAAAAATACACATTATAAAAACTTTTATTTTTATAAACAAGTCATCTTCAAAATAGTGTGACTTCATATAATCACAGGAACTCACTTCTCAAATGTCATCTGCCTGGATTTTATGGATATCTTGTTTAAATAGTGTGTGGTGTGGAGAATTATTTCTGTTTAAAATTGGTTGCCCTGCTGGTGTCTCTTGTTTATGGGAAAAATCCTTTTGTTGTGAGATCAGGGTGAAACCAGCTTGCACTCTTGAAAGAGTGACTGCCAACGAACTTGTCTATATTGCTTTTCATGAGCAAGCTGTGTCTGCCAAGCTCCTAGATACAACCATGTTTGCTTTGTGATGACAACAAGTATAAGAATACTAAATTGACAGACTTAGAACATTCAATGCCTTGTCCTTTTGCCTTCAAGAATAGTCACCATTGACCAGAAATTGTTTTTCTTTTAAAAGTGAATCTCTCTACTGAGAGATCCATTTTTTTCCCAGAAGTGTGTATGTTTTGAGTTATTTGGAGAGGTAAACATTTATAATTTTCGTATTGTAAATCGCGTGCGTTGTCAATTTTGCATTGTCTCTGGGTTTTGTTTAAAAAATTAATAATTTTGTATTTATTTAAAGAAAGATGTTTGATAGCTCTTTTCATTATAAATCTACAGAATGCATATCTTGCCCATATCAGGACTTGGGTAAAATATCTTTATTATGACCTATGGAGTAGTGGGAGTCAAGTAACAGTGTGTTCCTTCCATCTCGGTCATAATTGAAGTCTTGAATGAGCATATTAAAACAACTAGCCTAATAGCTCCCATGTAACCGTGATGAACAGTTATAAAAAGCCCCATTTGGTTCCCTACTTCCCTTTAGAAAATGAAATGTATGGTCTTTGCCTGGTCTGGCCTGTTTGTGACAGAAACCCATAGCATCATGTCTGACTTGTAATAGCTCTCTGGAATGGTCTGTCAAGCCACTCAGTTGTATCAATACTGGTACAACGTCTACAGAAAGGAATGAAATCAGATGGACCTTCTGGTATTGACCTAGGTACTGGAAGTGATCATTGCAAACCCACCAAAGTTTTACAAATAACATCTTTGGGGCATGTGCCTAAATTGGGAGAGCTGCCCAACAGGCTGGCTGACTTCCACAGAGTGCTTGTTTATGTCCCATGTTAGTTTGGCCCAAAGCTGATGAGGCATAATCTTCAGAATGGTCAAGACTTTCTGCCAGAATTATTGGGTGATCAGCCAGCTTACAAGTGAAACAAGGGTTTTTGATCTTTTTAATGGGGTCAGTTTGAACAGCATGGAAATAAAATAATTGATGTAAATTCACTTTATTTTCATATCAAAAATGTGCAATTTCTGCTGAAGCTATTTTTGAAGAAGATTGATGTTCAGCAACATAAATTGAAATCTCATATAACTTTAATTTTGTTTGATTTGTTGTGTTTCCTGATTTTGAAAGGTTACTTACCAAATACATCCATAAGTAATTATCTCCATTTTGGTTTGAAAATTGTTGGATACTTCGTGAGAGAGCTACAGAAGAAAAAACTATGGTTTCCGTATTTAGCATTAGATAGCAAACAGCAGTGGGTACTGCAGATGATTTCTATTGATTTAGCTAATATTAGTAAACTTCACATGAAGTAAGGATTGAATCTGTCCAGGTCTGTACGATCCTGGTACTCACAGAGTAGTTTTATCAAAGATACACTGGATTAGCGTTCACTGTTGGATGAATGTAAATTCCACATTCACGTAAGCTCTTGTGTTTTTGTTGAAATAATTTTACAGCACTTTGTTTGCACAACCCTGTTTCTCCATTGCTTCTGTGAAGTCTAATACTGTCTTCCCATATCTCATTCTTTGTATAACTTCACAGTCTACTATGTACCTCTTCCTCTTGAAGTTAGCCTTGTATCATTTTTGAGGATCTCATCTTCTTTATCTTCTATTAACATTTATAGGAATATCTCCTTTTTGGGTGCATTTCCTTTATCTTGCTGTTCTCCAAAACAAAGACATGATGAACCCAGTAGTTGGGTTTCACAAATACTGGTTTCCAAAATGACTGCAGCACAAGTGGCTTCAACTCAACAATAGCACTTAACTTACACAATTTTAAAAGGCTAACTATATGAAGAAGGTGTACCTGGCTACATTTCTTGTCAACCCAACTTCATATAAACAACAAGTTTTGTGTCCACATTCGTCATTTTGAATTCCTAAAGTGAATCCAGCCTCTGTGAACATGTAACTGTGATTCAGCAATCTGGCTACCTAGTTTTCGCAAATCATTCAAAATGCCTTTTGTCTTTTTAATTTGCCATTTGTTTTCCTTAGTTTAATGGCTTGAATATGAGGAATTCCAGCTGAGGGTTAAACAGAGTCAAAAATGTATATTTCTCTCTCAGAAATGTTAACATTATGGTTATGTTACTGGACTTGTTATTTAACTGAACTGAGAATCTGAATACATAAGTTCGAATCATGGCAGTTGGCAATCTAAATTCTCTTCTTAATTTTTATTCTAGATTTATTTAATACTAGCAGCAGTGACAATGCAACTGCTGGGTAATTGTAAGATTCAGTCCTGGCCCATATGTCCTTTTAAAGAAAAAGATTCTGCTCCTCTTGCCCACTGGAGTCTATGTACAATGTGTTGATACTTAACTATCCTGCGTTCACCCAGCTAGGATAAAATAGAGAGATAATAAATGTGACTATATGAATGTGTCAAAATTCTTTCATCTACTTTAATGCTTTAATTAAGGTATCTGTTTGGAAGCTTTACCCTCTCCCAAAAGCTGGGGATTAGATGAAACATATTTGCTCAGAGCTGTTGCTCAGTGAGCTAAATTTCAATTGTATGGTCTGAACATGTCCAATGTACCCAAATACCATTTTTACTTCACCATAGTTATACTAACTAAATACTGAATAGATTCTGTTCAGTGGTTTATCAAAGAAATTTGAATATACATTTGTTTTTTTCTTTCAAGAACTTACACTTACCCTTTCGTCACCTCCCTCCTCACTGTCCAAGACCAGCACTTCACTTGTACTTCTTTAAATCTATTAAAACTCCATTTTGATTACAAACCCCTGTGTTTCTTGTCTTTTCTTTCAGCAGAATTAACCTGTTTTCAGATCTATCATCTGCACCTATTTTACATCTCAATGTTTCCTTTACCTCTGTTAGCATTCCCTTCGTTTTGCTCTGGGTACCCTTACCATCTGTCTCTCCTCCCCCTCAGTCAACAGCATTAAAAAAAATTCCAGCCTCTTTCAGTTTTAAAAAATCATATTGGACTCAATATAGAAACTCTATCCCTGCAGATGCTGTCAGACCTGCTGAGTTTCTCCATCATATTCTCTTTTTCGGCCCTGTTGTAGCCTTTACTGTGTGCAATAGATGTAGAAATTGTATTAAGCTTGGAAAAAAATGGCATATTTTCCTCATTGTATTTACATTCACTTTTCATAAAACATGAGACGAATTTTAAATCACCAGCCTTTAATTATCTCTAATGATTACTGCCAGTTTTGCTGACAGTCAGAATATAACAATTCTAATCACTGCCAGAGAGTTCAATTTTGAAATCTGTAATTATCTGTTTTGTTGCTATTTAATAATCAGTGTTTATATTCCGAATATAAACTGACAATGGGGGTAATTTTGATTTTGCTGGTTTAAAATGCAGAGTGTGAGCTCTACCAGTTGTTAGATATCTCCTCACTTCTGTTTGAAGTGGAAATTGAGAGAGTTGTGTTTTAACAGTTATTCAAGCTAATACTTTACACTATTGTCCAAACATGAAGCTGTGCTTTCAATGTGTGTGCATGCATGTGTGTCTGAAAGAAGATAAATAGTAACAACATACCAATTTGTGTATATAAGTGTGCCTGAAAAAAGAATCGCATTGTTATTGCTAGATGCTATTCCTTAGTGGTAAGGTCCTGGGGAGTGTTGCTGAACAAAGAGACCTTGGAATGCAGGTTCATAGTTCCTTGAAAGTAAAGTCACAGGTAGATAGGATAGTGAAGAAAGCATTTGGTATGCTTTCCTTTTATTGATCGGACCATTGAGAATAGGAGTTATGAGGTCATGTTGTGGCTGTACAGGTCATTGGTTCGGCCACTTTTGGAATATTGCATGCAATTCTAGTCTCCTTCCTATCAGAAGGATGTTGTGAAACCTGAAAGAGTTCAGAAAGTTATACAAGGATGTTGCCAGGGTTGGAGGATTTGAGCTATAGGGAGAGGCTAAATAGGGTAGGGCTGTTTTCCCTGGAGCTTCAGGTGCTAAGGGGTGACCTTTGTAGAGGTTTATAAAATCATGAGGGGCATGGATAGGATAAATAGACAAGGTCTTTTACTTGGGATGGGGGTGTCCAGAACTAGAGGGCACAGGTTTAGGGTGAGAGGGGAAGATATAAAGGGACCGAAGGGGCAACCTTTTCACACAGAGGGTGGTGCGTGTATGCCAGAGGAAGTTGTGGAGGCTTGTACAATTACAGCATTTAAAAGGCATCTAAATGTGCATATATGAATAGGAAGGGTTTAGAGGGATATGGGCCAAGTGCTGGCAAATAGGGCTATATTAGGTTAGGATATCTGTTGTTGTGGTTCTGTTCGCCTAGCTGGGAATTTGTGTTGCAGACGTTTCATCCCCTGTCTAGGTGACATCCTCAGTGCTTGGGAGCCTCCTGTGAAGTACATTGAAATGTTGGGACCTGGTGGGGCAAGTAGTATATATCCTGTGTAAGCTAGGAAGTGCCTGGGACTTCAGTTGCAAGAATTCAGACTTGATAATACATATCCCAGGATATCTGTTTTCACAGTTGGACAAATAGGTTACTCAGGTGGCTAGCCAATTCTCTTCCCATCCACCTGCAAACTCATCACCATAGCACAGAAGGTGTCAGGCTATAAAGAGTCTACTGAACTTTATATTCCCACACCAAAATACACTTTGTACAGACAGTTGAATGGTTGTGAAAAGGCCTTTTCAATTTAGTTTATAAAATCGATGGCTGGGCTAGGCTGCGATCTTCAATAGAAGCTCTTTGCACTTGGAAGGCATTTCCCCCACCCCCACCCCCCACTTCTTACTTGCTGCCAGCTCTGAAAAACCTATCCCAATCCTTCATCCTGACATTTTCAAGCCCTTACCAACCTGGACTTGTTCAGTCCAGGGTCCATGCTTTGTTCTTCATGGCCCTGACTGCAGTACTAGCAGCAACCAGGACTGAGCCACACAATTCTGCTAAGAGTGCAATTTCTGAACTGACAGCCAGACTACTGTGACCACTAGGACTCATAACAGCACGCAAACCAACAGCCACTCTCAGACAACAACTCACCAGAACGAAGGATCTGATACCCAGCAGGAGCAAAACCAATGTAGTGTACAAAATCCCATGCAAGGCCAACACTACATAGGACAAACAGGAAGACAGCTAACGATCCGCATCCATGAACACCAACTAGCCACGAAACGACATGACCAGCTATCCTTAGTAGACACACACACTCAGATGACAAGCAACACGAATTCGACTGGGACAATACTACTATTATAGGACAAGCTAAACAGAGAACAGCCAGGGAATTCCTAGAGGCATGGCACTCATCCACAGATTCAATCAATAAGCACATCGACCTGGACCCAACATACTGGCCACTGCAGCGGACAGCTGGAACTGACAACCGGAAGTGGCAGATCCAAATCACTATAAATGCTGGAGGAAACATCACAGAAGCGCTTCACAGGAGGCTCCCAAGCACTGAGGATGTCACCTAGACAGGGGACGAAACGTCTGCAACACAAATTCCCAGCTCAGTGAACAGAACCACAACAACGAGCACCCGAGCTTCAAATCTTCGCACAAATTTAGATTATCTGGTCGGCATGGACAAGTTGGACCAAAGGGCCTGTTTCTGTGCTGTACATCTCTATGACTCTGATTCTAAACATACAGTTCCTCCTGTACTGAAACTGCCCGCTATCCATTTCAGTGAAAGAAGAATTTATCTTTTAAATTGCTGTGAGTCTTTTACTCTGATGTTAACAATTTTATGGCATTAGCCCACCTGTTCTTTTTAAATAATTATTCTGCTATGAATAAACATTTGCATTGTTCAAAAAGAAGAGAATATCTTACAGCAAAACCTCTTGAGATATAGCAGACATAAAGTGCTTATGGTGACGTGACTATTTCTAACCATTTTAATCTCCACTTCACTCCACTTTATTGGACCTTGACAAAAATTGGACACGATGGAATGACAGTGTACTAATGACCAGGTCTTTCATGCCTCAGACATATGTTCTAATGCTTTAAGAATTAAACATTTAGTCAAAATATCTAATTTAATAAATGTATTTGGTTGTATAGGACATTGTTGTCAAAGATTTTCATTGGGCACTTATTAGTACATCTTTCAAGAATACAAATTCACAGGGAAAACCAATATTTTATATTGCATGAGTACAAAGTACTGTTTAGTACAGTCTGTAGGGACCAATTTCTTTGAAAAGCGGGGTTGAATTTCTCAATTACCAATGCAAAAAATCATGTAAGGTTTCACATATTAAGATTGTCACTGTAATACAAAACTAAAACAACTATACACCATAAGGTGATTCTGTAATACACTAAACTACAGAAAAGGTTTTCCTGTTAGTTTATTAATGCAAATGAACAGCCCATACCATAGTTATACATTACTCTGCACTCTTAGCAGAATTGTGTGGCTCAGTCCTGGTTGCTGCTAGTACTGCAGTCAGGGCCATGAAGAACAAAGCATGGACCCTGGACTGAACAAGTCCAGGTTGGTAAGGGCTTGAAAATGTCAGGATGAAGGATTGGGATAGGTTTTTCAGAGCTGGCAGCAAGTAAGAAGTGGGGGGTGGGGGTGGGGGAAATGCCTTCCAAGTGCAAAGAGCTTCTATTGAAGATCGCAGCCTAGCCCAGCCATCGATTTTATAAACTAAATTGAAAAGGCCTTTTCACAACCATTCAACTGTCTGTACAAAGTGTATTTTGGTGTGGGAATATAAAGTTCAGTAGACTCTTTATAGCCTGACACCTTCTGTGCTATGGTGATGAGTTTGCAGGTGGATGGGAAGAGAATTGGCTAGCCACCTGAGTAACCTATTTGTCCAACTGTGAAAACAGATATCCTGGGATATGTATTATCAAGTCTGAATTCTTGCAACTGAAGTCCCAGGCACTTCCTAGCTTACACAGGCTATATACTACTTGCCCCACCAGGTCCCAACATTTCAATGTACTTCTCAGTCAATTTGAGCATAATTGTATTGACTTCCTGTAACAAGGCACTTTCTGGCATCTTCTTTTGGTATTTAATTCTTTGCAAATTTTATTTCTTCAAACTGAGGATTCATCTTCCTCAGCACTCTGGTTTGAATTTGACCGGATATCAGACCTTACCTTTGCTTGGCAAATCTCTATCGTATCATAGGTCTCGCACCATAAGTTTGGACTTGAGTTTCTGTCTCCAGAACAAGCAAGTTGCAGGTTTCATATGACGTCACATCTGGGTCTCTGTTTTGCCTAGAATTAAAAGAGACAAGCTAAAACAAGCATCCTATGATGGCTAGTGTTTGTAACACTAATAAGTTCAATTCTGTGTAAACCTGATATTCTCATTTGACATTAATTGTTCATAATATGGCACATTAATACATTTGGATAGTTTCAATTTTCGTTAAAATAACCAAATCATTCTAAACTTTGTGTTTGTTACAGTATAAATATTTCAGGAGGGCAAAAAATTGATCTAACCTCTGCAAGGTGCTGGTATGTCTGTACAAGGAGACAATGTAAATGGGTAAACAGAAACAGTACTTGTAGGAATTCAGTGGCTTAGCTTGGAGCTTTCTGGCTTGGTAATGAGCTTTTGTGCATTTTATCTGAGTAATTTAGAAAATAAAATAGATGACCAACTTTGTGATGCTTTACTAAGGAACCTGTTACATACAGTCTTTAAATGTACAATGATAGGTTTTTTGTTATTTATGTAAATGATTTGGATGTGAGCATAAGAGGTATAGTTAGTAAGTTTGCAAATGACTCCAAAATTGGAGATGTTGTGGACAGCGAAGAAGGTTGCCTCAGATTACAATGGGATCTTGATCAGATGGGCCAATGGGCTGAGAAGTGGCAGATCGAGTTTAATTCAGATAAATGTTGGGAAAGCATTTTGGGAAAGCAAATCTTAGCAGGATTTCTACACTTAATGGTAAGGTCCTTGGGAGTATTGCTGGACAAAGAGACCTTGGAGTGCAGGTTCATAGCTCCTTGAAAGTAGAGTCACAGGTAGATATGATAGTGAAGAAGGCATTTGGTATACTTTCCTTTATTCGTCAGAGTATTGAGTACAGGATTTGGGAGATCATGTTGCAGCTGTACAGGACATTGATTAGGCCACTTTTGGAATAATGTGTGCAATTCTGGTCTCCTTCCTATCAGAAGGATGTTGTGAAACTTGAAAGGATTCAGAAAAGATTTACAAGGATATTGGCAGGGTTGGAGGATTTGAGCTATAGGGAGAGGTTGAATAGGCTGGGGCTGTTTTCCCTGGAGCGTCGGAGGCTGAGAGGTGAAATTATAGAGGTTTCTAAAATCATGAGAGCATGGATAGGATAAATAGACAAAGTCTTTTCCCGGGGGTTGGGGAGTCCAGAACTAGAGGGCATAGGTTTAGGGTGAGAGGGAAAAGATATAAAAGAGACCTATGGGGCAACCTTTTCACGCAGAGGGTGGTACGTGTATGGAATGAGCTGCCAGAGGAAGTGGTGGAGGCTAGTATAATTGCAACATTTAAAAGGCATCTGGATGGGTATATGAATAGAAAGGGTTTGGAGGGCTGTGGGTTGGGTGCTGACAGGTGAGTCTAGATTGGGTTGGGATCTCTGGTTGGCATAGACGAATTGGACCAAAGTGTCTGTTTCCTTGCTGTACATCTCTACGACTCTATATCCAACATCATAAAATCCCTACAGTGTGGAAACAGACCATTTGGCTCAACAAGTCCACACCGATCCCCCAAAGCGTATCCCACCCAGACCCATTCCCTTATCCTATTACTCTACAATTCCCGTGACTAATGCATCTAGCCTACACATCACTGAACACTATGGGTAGTTTAGCATGGCCAATTCACCAAACCTGCACATTTTTGGACTGTGGGAGGAAACCGGAGCACACGGAGGAAACCCACACAGACACAGGGAGAACATGCAAACTCCACACAGACAGCTGCCTGAGGGTGGAATCAAACAGTTGCCTGAGGGTGGAATCAAACCCAGGTCTCTGGTGCTGTGAGGCAGCAGTGCTAACCACTGAGTCGCTGTACTGCTCATAAAATTCCTTGCCATTTCTGTAATAAGCATGTTGCTTGTTAATTAATGGTGAATCCTTATATATTATGGTGAATCCCTAACCTGCACATCTCTGGACTGTAGGAAGAAACCAGAGCATCCAGAGCAAACGCAAGCAGACATTAGGAGAAGGTACAACCTCAATATCTTCTACAATAGTTCCAGGAATGAGGGATTACAGATAAGTGGGTACTGAGAAACTGGGATTGCTCATCTTTAGAACAGAGAATTCAATAAGTGACTTAATAAAGATCATTAAAATAATGAAGTACTAAGGTGGAGGTAATAAAGAGAACATGTTTCCAAAGGTTAAAGTGTTGATTTAAGGTGACATGGGAAAATTGTTTTTACTGCAGTAAATGGTTTGGATTGGATTGCAGTGCCTGAGGTAACATGATGGATGCAGGTTTAATAGGAGTTTTCAAAAGGGAATTGGATGAATACTTGAGAAAAAACAATTTCAGAGATATGGGGAAAGAGAGGTGGAATGGGACCAATTGAACTATCTTTGAGTCTCAGGTAGGTGCTTTGACATGCTGTATTATCCTTATGATTTAAGTTTATAGATAAGAATATTTTAAATATGTGAAATTTCCAGTTTGGCTTCATTATCAATTGAGAGGATGAATTCGTCTCAATTCGACAAATGAACAAGCTAGTTAGCTTGTTAGTTTGGGAGGAGAAAGTGAGGTCTGCAGATGCTGGAGATCAAAGTTGAAACTTTATTGCTGGAACAGCACAGCAGGTCAGGCAGCATCCAGGGAACAGGAGATTCGACGTTTCGGGCACAGGCCCTTCTTCAGGAATGAGCAGAGAGTGTTCAGCAGGAGAAGATAAAAGGTAGGGAGGAGGGACTTGGAGGAGGGGCGTTGGAAATGTGATAGGCCTGGGGTGTGCAGTGAGAGAGGGACTCACTGAAATCTTTGTAGAGAGAGGCAGAGAGCTTCTTCAAGGAAGGCATCCTTGTAAGAGGATTCGCAGTAGGTTGAAATCTTCGAGGAGAAAGTGAGATCTGCAGATGCTGGAGATCAAAGTTGAAACTTTATTGCTGGAACAGCACAGCAGGTCAGGCAGCATCCA
>NC_057739.1:32987548-33041117 GCF_004010195.1 Chiloscyllium plagiosum | reverse complement strand
AGTGGAGGAGGTGCGGTGGAGGGCACCGTCGACCGCGTCGGGGGGGAAATTGCGGTCCTTGAAGAAGGAGGCCATCTGTGTTGTACGTATTTTGAACTGGTCCTCCTGGGAGCAGATGCGGCGGAGTCGAAGGAATTGGGAGAATGGGATGGCGTTTTTACAGGGGGCAGGATGGGAGGAGGTGTAGTCCAGGTAGCTGTGGGAGTCGGTAGGTTTGTAGTAGATGTCCGTGTTGATTCGGTCGCCTGAGATAGAAACGGAAAGGTCTAGGAAGGGGAGGGAGGAGTCCGAGACTGTCCAGGTGGATTTGAGGTCGGGGTGGAAGGTGTTGGTGTAGTGGATGAACTGTTCAACCTCCTCGTGGGAGCACGAGGTAGCGCCGATACAGTCATCAATGTAGCGTAGGAAAAGATGGGGGGTGGGGCCAGTGTAGTTGCGGAAGATGGATTGTTCCACATACCCTACGAAGAGGCAGGCATAGCTGGGGTCCATGCGGGTGCCCATGGCTACTCCTTTTGTTTGGAGAAAGTGGGAGGATTGGAAAGAAAAGTTGTTCAGGGTGAGGACCAGTTCGGTCAGTCGAAGGAGGGTGTCGGTGGAAGGGTACTGGGTGGTACGGCGGGAAAGGCAGAAGCGGAGTGCTTTGAGTCCTTCGTGATGGGGGATGGAGGTGTACAGGGACTGGATGTCCATGGTGAAGATGAGGCGTTGGGGACCGGGGAAGCGGAAATCCTGGAGGAGGTGGAGGGCGTGGGTGGTGTCACGAACGTAGGTGGGGAGTTCTTGGACTAATGGGGACAGGACCGTGTTAGTTTGGGAACATTGGTATTATTGCAGTTCCTGCTGAGGGAAAGTGCATTATCTGAGATACCACATTTTGGATGAGGGCTATTTAGGTTAATATAAAAGAGCCCAAGGCATTATTTGGAGAAAAGCCTGGTGCTTTGACCAGTATTTGTTCTTTTAACTAGCAGTGAAAACTTGCCTCAATACAAATTATCTCATTGTTTCTAGGAAGCTTGTTGTCTGCAAATAAGATGTATTGATTGATTTTTTGGTTCAGCACATACAATAGCTGTGTAGCACTTAGAAATATCATAAAGTTGTGTGGAAATTTCAATATAATGTCTATCAAGTACTAGTCAGTCTAAACAACAATTGGAAATTTTCTAATTATTAGTTTTAGATATTGCAGTTTTGAGTATTATTTTAATGCCCAGCATATTGCCAGAAACACAATGATTGTACTGTCTTAAATACTAATTCCGAAATTCATTGAGCTGAACATTGAATTCAATATTCTGCAGGAACTAACAATTGATGAGTTAACCAACTAATAAAAAAAAGTGTTTTTCTTTATCTTCATGGCTATTTTTAGTTTAAAAGATTCTGGGGAGTGTTGCTGAACAAAGAGATCTTGGAGTGCGAGTTCATAGTTCCTTGAAAGTGGAATCTCTGGGAGATAGGATAGTGAAGAAGGCGTTTGGTATGCTTTCCTTTATTGGTCAGAGCATTGAGTGTAGGAGTTGGGAGGTCATGTTGCGACTGTACAGGACATTGGTCAGGACACTTTTGGACTATTGTGTGCATTTCTGGTCTCCCTCCTATCGGAAAGATGTTGTGAAACTTGAAAGGGTTCAGAAAAGTATGTTGCCAGGATTGGAGGATTTGAGCTATTGAGAAAGGCTGAATAGGCTGGGGCTGTTTTCGCTGGAGCGTCAAAGGCTGAGGGATGACCTTAGAGGTTTATAAAATCATGAGTGATAGGGTAAATAGACAAGGTCTTTTCCCTAGGGTGGAGGAGTCTAGAACTAGAGGGCATAGGCTTAGGGTAAGTGGGAAACCAGAGGGGAAAGGGACCTCAGGAGCAATTTCACGCAGTGGGTAGTGCATGTATGGAATGAGCTGGCAGAGGAAGTGGTGCAGACTGGTGCAATTACAACATATTAAAAGGCATCTGAATGTGTATATGAATAGGAAGGATTTAGAGGGTATGGGCCAAGTACTGGCAAATGGGACTAGATTTGGTTAGGATATCTGGTTGGCATGGACGAGTTGGACTGAACAGCCTGCTTCCGTGCTGTACATCTGTGATTGACTTATGTAAACATTTAACCTTTTCAATATATTTAGCATGCAAATAATTTGTATCAATTTGGACAATTTTAGAAAAATTGTTTCTGTTTCTGCATATCAAGGTGCTACATAATATTTGTGTTAAACTATTTAATCTCCTTCCTGCAAATTTTCTTTATTTTATGAAATGACATAGATTTTAACTGATGAAAAGTAATTGCTCTTGATTCCATTCCTTATCCTTTGCTAGTCAGGGTATTCAACAGGCCTTTCATCTTTGATACATGTTGATAATTTGATGAAAATATGTCAATTTCCGAATGTACCTTTTTAATGCAATTGGCATTCTCCACCTATTTTGGAATTCCAGGCTATTGAAATATTTATATTGATTTGAACTACATTCACTCTACAATCCGTGTTCTGCCATTTGTGCCAAATCAGTTAGTTGAAACTGATCAGGTTGGTTTTGGAGTCAATGTTGATGGAAGGGGAACCCTGTCTTGCTTCAAACTTTCAAATTTCTATTAGGTTTATTTCATGTGAAACCTGTTTTGGAGTTAATCTGAAATTAAATCATTTAGCTTTTTTCTGAAATTAATTATTTCCACTGAGAAATCTAAAAAAGAAATGAGAATTTTAAAACCGATCTGTTGCTAAATTAGGAACCAATATAAATCAGTGAAAGAGATGGGTGAGCAAGGCCTGGTGCTTGTTAAGTAATGGAAAACACGGACTTAATGATCACAAGCTTGCTGAAGGTAGAATGTAAGACACAAGCCAGGTGTGCATTAGAGGTAAGGGATTCATGGATGATGGCTGTATCATTTTGGTCATGACATAAGTGGAGATGGATAAATGAGGTTTTAATAATGATGTGGATTTGTGTTGGAACAATAGTCTCACCTCAGGCCAATACCAACATTGTGAACTGTCTGATTACCAAGGAGAGAGATGGAGTTTGTGGCAAGATACTGGAGTCTTTGGGGACTGATGATAACAGTTTGTGACTCTCCATTATTGGAGAACATTTCTGCTTATATAGTACACATGGTGAACAAATGACAGACAATTGGAGGTGGAGGAGAGGTCAAGAGAGGTTTTGGAGGCAGAACTGTACTTGTGGAGGCTAACATTGTGGGGCCACCTTTTGTAATTGGGGAAACTCCATGGACATTTAAGAATAGCAGTTGGGACCAAAATATGCAGGTCCTATCCTTATTTCCAACAGATCCCATTTTCACAAGTAGAGAAAACTGTAATATGTGTAACCCTCACAAAAAGGAAAACTTGAACTCTGCAGGGCTATTTTGAATTTGGTGCAACCAAACATAATTCTCACTGCCACAAGGGACTTGATCTGCAGATACAAATAGAGAAGACCGCACTGCTTGTGAAGGAAACATGTTTGTAGAATTATCAAGTAGGAAATTGGAAAATCCCCAGCTGTTCACAAATTTAAATAATTAGACTGGCTGAGTCAGTGAGAATTGACAAAAATCTGTGAAAGCAGTTATAATAGCTGTTTGTTGACATTGCCCTAATATTATGTCATAATTAAAATTTTGGTACTTTCCACAACCTATCATTATCTCAACAGGGGTCCTAGATTCACAGCTCAATTGACAATTGGAAGAAGTTATTAACAGATTAGCTATATGGTGTAGGATTATGAATATAAATGTGTTTGTTCTTTGACAGATTAAGTATGAGTGGATTTAATTTTTTTCAATATATGTTTCCCGGTGGAATTTTTATGTTTGATTGGTAATGGCTGTAATAGATTTTTGGGCTCATTGAATTTTACCTCAAAGTGGCTCCTGAGATCTCCCTATTGTGGATTTTGGGTGAGTTGGCATGTAGAGTGTAAGGAAAGTTGAGTTGGCATGGGGTATTTGGGGGCAGAGTTGGGCTGTGGACATGAAGAATGGGAGAGAATGTGACGGACGATGAGAGCTAAAGGTCTTTGTCTCAGTAGTTTCATTAAATACTATGTTCTAGAGAATTGAGGTGAGCTATTTAAGCAGCCTGTCTCAGCACTTAAGTGTTGACGGTTGCCTAAGATCTGTTTCTGATAAAAAGGGAATTTTTCCAACTTGCATGACCTGCCTCAGGAGTGAAAATCTGGCCCCAAGTTTTCCGAAGGTCCTGAAATGAGAAAATAGTTATGAGAAAATGGATACTAGTGGAGATGTGGGAGGAAGTCTACAAAGCATAATACAATATAACTCAGAAGAGATGTACTGAGATGAGGCAAAAGTATAATTCTTAAAATGAAATAAAGGAAGTATTTCATTGTTACTTTGCTGAAATGAGTAAAGTTTAGACTAAACTCCGTGCAATTGTTTGTTAAAACTGAACAGGAAATAAGTTTAGCAGAAGATAAATTTTGAGTTGTGGTCATAACAGAAGAAAATTTCATTACTGCTTTATATTAGCTTTGCACATAATGTTTTTGTTAAACTTTACACCCAGAGGAAAACGTTGTTCTTTGTTGTGCTACATACTTAGGCTTTTAACCACTTGTACAGTAAACCATTCATATAAGAATGATGTGGATTGCATGTGTACTGGGAAAGCATGGATGTTAACACAGTTGAAAAAAAAGTTTCCAATGTGATGTTGAAAATATCCAACCAATTGAAGCTATAGGGGTTTGTAGGGATTTGGGCCAGGAGCAGGCAGGTGGGACTAGTTTAATTTGAGATTATGTTCAGCGAGGACTGGTTGGACCAAAGGATCTGTTTCTGTGCTGTATGATTGTGTAAGCTGATAACTATGGGTTTGGTATAATCTGAGGAGATTTGATTTGAAGTTCAAAAACTTTGAGAGCTTTTAGTTAGGACGATTATGGAATTTTCTATATCATTTAAAGTGCAACATTTCATATAGTTCTGCAGCAGTTTAGCAATTTAATGACCTAGTTTTAGACAAGTTATATTCATGATTTTGGTGATAAATTGATTCTCAGAGCTTAATCTGTTTTTCTTTGAAGAGATTGAAAGAGAATGTAGTCCAGCTCTTTGATTGCTGAGATTGGACACAAATCTGACAAACATTTGTACAAAGCTTTAAGCAGCTCTAGAATTCTTAGGATATTTTCTTAAGATTCAGTGGTAGCTGTGTTTTTTAAGTTCTTCAAAAGATTGTGTTCACATAACAAAATAAGCATAAATGTTGTTATGATCCTAGCAAATTTTATTATCAAAGAGGTCAGATCTCAAATAGGAAACAGGCTTGAAAGATAATATTTTTGAGTTGTTTCAGTTTTCAACAAAGTTGAAAATTTGCTGAAACAGAAGTATGCAATGTTGCAGTTTTGCTTTGCCAATAAAACATAAATTTATAAACAAAAGAAATGAAGATAAACTGGATCAAATGAAATCAGCTACTTACAATACAGATTCAAAGATTTTTAACCATATAGTAAAAGTATATTCCCATTAATCCCAAAACGCTCCTTCATAAAGCGAAAAGAAACAAAATGATTTTTGTACAATACCCAAACACATGTCTGGTACAGTACTCAAAGCACCACTGGAACAATACTCATTCCAGAGTCTATGCATCTACTACCTCAGTATTAGACACTTGTGACTTCGCCTTTCAGACTGGAACTGCAGATAGCTCCGTGTAATAGCTCCTGGAGCTAATATATATTTGTATATAAATATGCTCAGCTTTAACTAAACTCTTTAGAGTTTTGTCCCATTTCTGGTTGAATCAGCACTAAATTTTGATTCCAAGGAGACCTAGTTCTTCCTTCTCATAAGTACTGATGTGTACAGCCATCTTATTCTAAGGACTTCACAGGACTGTTCCATTTAACGTAATGAAATGAAAGTCAAAGTTTCCCTTTCTAAGCATTAGGTGCTTTCCTTTAAGCTTGAAATCAAATGTTTTGGGTTAAATTTCTAGTTCTCAAATGTCCAGGAAAATTCAGTCACAGCAATGACCAGTTGCTCTGACTCTGACACTAAAATGACAGATTATGTGAGGAGCTGCTGCTCCAGTCAAGTGCTGTTTCTTTCTGGAGCTCAAACTGTCAGCATTAAGCATGAGAGAGAAACACAACCTGTGATTGGAGGAGCATTGAGAAAGTTCACTGAGCAAGCTGTGGCAGTTTCTGTTGGTGGAGAAGCAGGAAATACCAGTCTGAGTCTCTTGCTAGAATCATTGACATTGTAGGGGAAAGGGGAAATGTTGAACTCAGGCCATTTCTAGTTTGGGAGATGCTGGTCAAGGAACTTGAAAAAAGAGGAAAGGAAGGAAGCTGAAAAGGAGAAATGAGAAGGAGACTTATAGAAGGGAGGAGATAGTGGCTGCAAGAAGATTGGGCCAAGAAAGCTGTAAAAGAGAATGGGGGCAAGGATGCTGCAAAGTGGAGAGCAGTTTTAAATGTGTCAGCAAAAGAATAGTAATTGAAAATGAAAAAGGAGCCCCTGAAAACCCATGAGAAAATCTTAAGAAGAGACCTTGGCATGATGAGAATTTTTCATCCCTGTTAGGAACATAGAAACCAGAGTAGACTGCTCAACTCCTTGACCGATCATGGTTAATCTGATTCCTAACTGCACCAAAACCCCTTTCTTCAACACCCTTTAATATCTTTGGAAGCACTAAAGATTAGAGGGACCTTGATGTGCTTGTCACTCATCCCTAAAAAAAAATCAGGAGAAGTGGATAGAGTGGTTAAGAATGCATATGGAATATTTGCCTTTAATTGCCAAGGGCATAGATTTTAAAGAGCAAGGAGGCTATGCTGAAACTATATAAACGTTGGTTAAGCTACAGCTAGAGTATTACGTACAGTTTTGGAATCCAAATTATAGGATATCACTGATAGGTGCAGAGGAAGCTAATCCAGATGTTGCCTGGATTGGAGAGTTTTAATAATGAGTAGAGATTGGACAGACTAAGGGGAGAGGAGGGTGTGATTGAGATGTATAAAATTGAGGGGCACAGACAGTTTACACAGGAAGGAACCTCTTCTTCTCGGTTGAGGGATCAATGGCTAGGGCACATCAAATTAATCATCGAATCCCTACAGTGTGGAAACAGGCCATTCGGCTCAATAAGTCCACACCGACCCTCCGAAGAGTATCCCACCCAGACCCATTCCCCTACCCTATTAGTCTACATTTCCAATGACTAATGCACCTAACTTATACATACCTGAACACGATGGGCAATTTAGCATGGGCAATTCACCTAACCTGCACATCTTTGGAATGTGGGAGGCAACTGGAGAATTTGGAGGAATTCACACAGACACTGGGAGAACATGCAAACTCCACACAGGCAATCGCCCAAGGCTGGAATCCAACCCAGGTCCTTGGTGCTGTGAGGCATTAGTGCTAACCACTGAGCCACCGTGCCACCCTAAAGATAAGGGGCAGCAGGTTTCGATGGGATTTGAGGAAATATCTTTTCACTCAGAGGGTGATAGAAATCTAGAACTCACTGCCTGTAAAGCTTGTAGAGGCAGAAACTCCTCATTATCTTTGAGGAGGTAACGAGCAAGTTAGACAAAGGAGAGCCAGTGGATTTGATTTATTTGGATTTCCAGAAGGCCTTTGACAAGGTGTTTCACAGGGGGTTACTGATTAAGATAAGAGTCGGTGGTCTTGGGACAGGTTACTCGCATTGGTATAGGATTGGCAGAAGGCAGAGAGTAGGAATAAAGAGATTTTTCAGGATGACAGCTGGTGACTAGTGGAGTTCCACATGGGCCTGTGTTGGAACCACAACTATTCACATTAAACGTTAATGAGTTGAAAGAAGGAATTGCGTGCATTATTGCTAAGTTTACAGATGACACAAAGATAGGCAGAGGGACCATAGAACCATGGAAATGATACAGATGGAAGAGATCCTTTCAGCCATCTTGTCTATGCCATCCCAAAGACATCCCATGACTTTCTAATCCCATTTTCCTTCACAAGGCCTAAAGCCCTGCAGACAGGTAGTATTGAGAAGTTGGGAAGCTAGGAAAGGACTAAGACAGACTAGGAGAGTGGGAAAGAAGTGGCGGATGGAATACAATGTAGGAAGGTGTGAGGTCATGTACTTTGGTAGGAAGAATAGAGGTGTAGACTATTTTCTAAATGGGAAAAGACTTCTGAAATCTGAAGCAGAAAGGGAGTCCTAGTTCAGGATTATCTTAAGGTTAACATGTGGGTTCAGTGGCAGTTAGCAAGGCAAATGCAATTTTAGCATCAATTACAAGAGGGCTCAAATACAAGATTCTGTTGAGGCTCTGATCAGACTATTTTTGGAATATTGTGAGCAGTTTTGAGCCCTGTATCCAAGGAAAATTGTGCTGGCATTGGAGAGGGCCCAGAGGAGGTTTAGAAGAATGATCCTCAGGATGAAGACCTTGTCATATAAGGAACAGTTGAGGACTCTGGGTCTGTATCTGGAGTTTTGAAGGATGAGGGGCATCTGATTAAAATTTACAGAGTACTGAAAGGCCAGGATAGAGTGGACATGAAGATGTTTCCACCTGCAGGAGAGCTAAGGACCCAAGTGCACAACCTTGGACTGAAAGGATGACCCTTTAGAACTGAGATGAGGAACCATTTTTTTCACCTAGACTGTGTTAATCTGTGGAAACCATTGCTGCAGAGGTCTGTGGAGGGGAAGGCATTGAGTGTATTAGAGATAAGTTCTTGACTGGTAAGGAGGTTAAGGGAGAAAACAGATCAATGGGGTTGAGAAAGATATCAGAAATGATCAAATGGTGGAGCAGACTCAATGGACTGAGTGTTGCATCTATAAAACAGGACCAGAACCATATAATATTGAGGTATTATGTTTTTCACGAATATTTTCATCTTAAAAGCTCACCAAGTTTGACTGTAGAATCCTATTGTATGAAAAGCTGAACTAATTGATTTAAGATTCATACAATAAACTCTTATTGTAAAAGTATATGTGGCAGGCTTCCAAAAACTACAGAGCAGTTTTAATTGGTTGCCTCTACAATTTCTAAATAGAACGACATTGAAGAGAGAATCATTAGGGTTTATGCTGATTGACAGACTTACTTCTAGCTACCAAATTAAGATCAATATTTTTCATTGCTTTCAAATTAATAATAGAAAGAAACCATAAGATAATTCTCAGCTTGTTGTTCAAGTATTCAAGGCAATCAATGATATGATTTTGAAAAAAAATTTAAATTAATCTCCAGTATTCCTTGCTATGGATGAGTTTTTGCTCTGATTTATTTAAGACAGTTGTCTAAAATCAGTTGATGTAAAATTTGTAATTTGTTTATAATAACGTGACCATTTTTCCATTTCGTTCAAAATTATTGGTTTTATTCCCTTTAATGTGGTTATCCTTCTCTTTGGTGACAAAATAACAAGTTATTAATCTGTGACTTTGGTTTTAAATGTTAAGCAATATTGTTAACTATTAAAAGAGCAGGATATACAATGCATATTGTACCCTATGAAAGCAAACAGTGCAGATCCTTGAAAGTTGAATAAAAACAAAAGTTGTTTTCAAGATTTAGCAGGTCAGGCAATATCTGTGGCTAGAGAAATAGTCCACTCTTCGGGTTGATGACCCTTCAGATACATCTGATCCGCTGAGTATTTCTGATATGTTCTACACTTATATATTTTTCAGTGGCATGATCCCCAGTTAATGGTAATACGAACCAAGTCAGCTTTCAGAGTGAAGTTTATTTTTAAATTTTGGCTGCCATGGTGGTCAGTCACTGAGCATACTCATAGGAGCTGCCAATGTTCTTTCAAAAAAAGAACACAAATTTCCTATGCAAACAAAAGAAAAGCTATGTAGGAGACAATTTTAAAATACATAAATGGCAAAAATAAAGATTTAATCCTTTTCCCATTCTTTGCAGTTAACTAATCCCAGTGAATTATCACTGTTGTCTTAATTTTTCAATTTTTTTAATTAAAATTACTTCTGTGCACTACTTAAAATGCTTCAGCTATCTAAGGAGACTTTTTTTTCCAATTCTGATGATTTGAAGACTTCTTTCCAGCCTTTGAAGGTCTGGGTAAATGTATCTTACAGCCTGGAGATTCCTACAAACTAAACTGTGTGGAGACTTATACAAAGTAGAATACTGCCCTTCTGACTTCGCTTCTTCTGAACTCTATTTGCTAGTTCCCATGGCTGTCTGACTTTGTGCATGATTAAAAGTTCAACTTTAACACTTCATCAATTAACTTCCCAGTTAGGTAATTAAGTCACATGTTTTCTTGGTAAAAAAACTGTCTGCAATGCACTGTTCAAAATTACTTTGACAGTTGTTTAGAGAAAGTCGCCTTCATCGAACTGAAACTGAAAATCTATTTTTCTTCCACTTTAAATCCAGTTTCCTAAATAATAACAATATAGTTCAAACTTGCACCATGAGTAAAAGTTAAATTAATCTAGCTCCTCAATTGAGTTGAAATTGCCAAGCATTCATGATAGCAGCACTATATATTACGACACAGAGGTACTCTTTTACAAGACCACTGCCAGCACTTCCAGAAAACACAAACTTCTGCAGACTGTTTTGTGTTTTCAAATTAATGAACTTTTTTTTAGCCTCTCATTCTTCTACAAAGCAAGCAAACAGATTCTCAACTCTGCACCTGAATCTTTCCAATCTGATTTTAGCAGCGCCTGCAGCACTGAAACACATTTAATTAAAGTCACAAAAGGCCTCTCTGCGACTATGATATTGTCTAGTTGCAGATGATTTGTCTCTCGGTAGTGTTTTCACCAGTTGCATTTACTGTAGTGTTAGGATGTGGCAGCTAATTGATTTCTTGGTCCTTCTCTGAAGATCCCCTTTCTCAAATGATTGCACAAATCTGTACAATGAATTTGAGCTTGTTAGAACCCTGCTGGTTTTCCATTTATTTTATTTTATTCTTTAATCAATTTTGGTTTGGAGTTTTTGGAGTTGTAAAGTGAGAACTATGATCCAAAGAACACTTTTGAACTGTGGGTAACAGTTTGTGTTAAAAAGAAAATTGACCAAACTTTTATTTATTCATAGTTAAGTACAGGTTGGTTCCTGATCATAAGTCTCTGCAGATGCTTCATCGCGGGGAAGAGCATTATGTTTAAACTGATAGCAGAAGTTGTCTATTAATGAGGTCAGTACCTGGGAATCGGTTCCAGCAAATCTCAAAAGACCTTATGCATAAGGAGTTAACAGAAGTTAAATGGTAATTGGGACCCCATGGAGGAGTTGATTAATCAGGAAATGGTCTGAGTTTGAATTGAGTTTTGCTGTGTGTTTTCTGTGAAAAAGATATCTGACTGTTGGTGATGAATTGTCAATTTTTCAAAGCTCTTTGTCTGCAGACCCCTGAGCTCTTGGTGGTTCAGAGAATAGAAAACTAAATTATAAGTATTACTGCCTTCATCTAACTGAACTGTAAAGGCCACCCCAATCGACACCTTAAGAAAATTAACTAAGAAACCATCAAGTATGCCTGTGGGACAATGCATTGTGAAGACAATTAAGTAATCTGGCCAGTTCTCTCATTTTCTTTTATTAACTGTTTGCTAGCCTTTTTTTTTAGATTAGATTACTTACAGTGTGGAAACAGGCCCTTCGGCCCAACGAGTCCACACCGACCCGCCGAAGCGCAACCCACCCATACCCCTACATTTACTCCTTACCTAACACTACGGGCAATTTTAGCATGGCCAATTCACCTGACCTGCACATCTTTGGACGGTGGGAGGAAACCGGAGCACCCGGAGGAAACCCACGCAGACACGGGGAGAACGTGCAAACTCCACACAGTCAGTCACCTGAGGCGGGAATTGAACCCGGGTCTCTGGCGCTGTGAGGTAGCAGTGCTAACCACTGTGCCACCGTGCCGCCCTAAACAATTTGTATGAAGGGACTGAAAATAAAGGATTTTGTAAAAGAGGACAATTACAGATTTCTTGCTATTAAAATGAAAATCTATTTTTCTTGCATTTTGAATCCAAGTTTCTAAATAATAACAGTATAGTTTAACCTTGCATCATGAGTAAAATTTAAATTGATCTGGCTCCTGAATTGAGTTGAAATATTGCTCAAGTAAAATTGTTATATTATTAATAAATTGCTAAGACTTTGTTTATGCTACAAACTGGAATTGAGAACTGATTATTCACAGATTCTGGGATTTGGTATTCAAAAATTCTGGTTAGATACCATTGGGGTCAACTTGGAGGATCTTTGAAGGTTTAAATGTTACTGTGGTCAGGATAGAGAGGTAGGAAGGCTGTCTGTCACCATATTCATAACAAGCTGCCATTCATTTTCAAGTGGTTGTGAACAATAACAGATGATGTTACATTCTGTGGCCAAGTTCTTTGATAATCTGAACTAAACTCCTATATTGAAATGTGCTCTGAGGCATGAACGCCACCTCAATTTCCATTCAGTATATAAGGAGTGCTATATAAAAACACTGCTATACTTCAGTCTCAAAAATTTAGGAAGAGTTTTTAGCTGTCACTTTTCACTGAATCAGGTGATGTAGCTAGGAACCAAGAAATAGGTAACCAATATCCTAAGCACCAGTACCCATCAAGATTTTTTTCAATTATGTCAATATTCTAATCTATTGCTGACTAGCTACTTAATTCACATGCATTTGTAAATTGGATTATGTTTCTAAAGAAAAGCACCTGACATTAAAAAGCTATTGTCAGCGAATTATATCATTTCAAAAGTAAGTTTCAAATGAAGCTAACATGAGAAATGGGGAAACACTTACAGAAAGCAGCCACATATTTAACTCAAGTTAACTATAAGTTTCCATTTATCACTAAGTCCATTGCGGGGGAAGGAACGTATAGTTTATATGGAACAAATCAAGGCAAGCAAGTAGTTGACCTTGATCCAACTGTAAAATTATTACAAGAAAAGATGTACCATTATTGTAAACAACTGTACTGTTAATTGCCTTGCCTAAGCAACTGAAAATAACACTGAGGATAGAGCAATTAAATCAAGAGGGCTTCAGAAGCTAGAATTAAAGGAGCATCAATATCTTGGCAGGTAGTGAAATTGGAGGGGATCACAGAAATGAGGGAGGAATAAGGCCATGGAGAAATTGGAAACAGGAATGAGAATTTTAAATTGCTTGATCAGGAGCCAATGCAGATCAGTGAGCATGGGTAGCAGATGAACAGGACTGGATCCAAGTGAAGATTCAAGTCGCAAAGTTTTGGATGACTTCAAATTTATGAATGGCAGAATGTGTGAAGCTGCTAGACCAAGCATGAATGAGCATTTCAGCAGAGGTGGGCAAAGTGAGATCATCTCACAGAGGTGGAAAGAGGTTTTCTTGACAGTTACAAACACTGAAAATGCTGAAGAAATTCTGTAGATCTGGCAGTATCTGTGGAGAGAGAAACATTGTTATCATTTTGAATCCAATATAACTCTTCAGAATAGCTTCTGAAAAAGAGTTACATTAGACTTGAAATATTAACTTCTTTTTTATCTCCACAGATGCTACCAGACCTGCTGTGTTTGCCTATCATTTTCTGTACGATATTTTGGCATTTACTTCAGTGTTGGTGATTGCACAAAAATATCGTTAGAGCTTATTTCTGCTTCAGATATGATATCAACATTATGAACATTCTGATGCAACTGCCTCCTGTTGGTAGGGAGAGAAATTGAATGGTTAGATAGGGAACTAAGTGTGGACTGTCATCCCAGTATTTAATTGGAGAAAACATCTGCTAATCTAGTACTGGATTTCAAAGTAGTAGTCTGGTAATGCATCACTGGAAGAGTTGAGGGAGTTACTGGAGAAGTAACCTACTTTTGAAATTAACATTGAGCTTTCAGATGATGTCAATAAGAGGGAGCAGAGCACATAAACAGAAAATAGAAAGGTTAAGCATATATAGAGTCATAGAGATATACAGCATGGAGACAGACCCTTCGGTTCAACTTGGCTATGTCAACAAGATATCCCAATCCAATCTAGTCCCACTGCCAGCACCCGGCCCATATCCCTCCAAACCCTTCCCATTCATATACCCATCCACACGCCTTTTAAATGTTGCAATTGTACCAGCCTCCACCACTTCTTCTGGCAGCCCATTCCATGTAAGCATCACCCTTTGAGTGAAAAAGTTGCTCCTTGGGTCTCTTTTATATCTTTCCCCTCTCACCCTTAACCTATGCCCTCTAGTTCTGGACTCCCCCAGCCCAGTTAAAAGACATCATCTATTTATCCTATGTCCCTCATGATTTTATAAACCTCTATAAGGTCACCCCTCATTCTCCGATGCTCCAGGGAAAACAGCTCCAGCTTATTCAAACTCTCCCTGTACCTCAAATCCTCCAACCCTGGCAACATCCTTGTAAATCTTTTCTGAGTTTCACAACAGAATTGTATGCAATTTTCCCAAAGTGGCCAAACCAGTGTTCTGTACAGCTGCAACGTAGAGATAGTGGAGTGAGAACATGAAGAGAAACTGTTGGAAGTGATACATTGAATACAATTAGATTGATGAGAATGGAGCTGGGTGACAGCAATCCAACCTGGATAACAGTGGAGAGGCATGGGAAGAGGAGTGATCACCTATGTTAAAGACTACAAGCAGGTTGAGAACGATGAGGAAGGGATGGTTACCTTGTTGTGGTTCTGTTCGCCGAGCTGGGAATTTGTGTTGCAGATGTTTCGTCCCCTGTCTAGGTGACATCCTCAGTGTTGGGAGCCTCCTGTGAAGCGCTTCTGTGATGTTTCCTCCAGCATTTATAGTGGTTTGAATCTGCCGCTTCCGGTTGTCAGTTCCAGCTGTCCGTTGCAGTGGTCGGTATATTGGGTCCAGGTCGATGTGCTTATTGATTGAATCTGTGGATGAGTGCCATGCCTCTAGGAATTCCCTGGCGGTTCTCTGTTTGGCTTGTCCTATAATAGTAGTGTTGTCCCAGTCGAATTCATGTTGCATGTCATCTGCGTGTGTAGCAACTAAGGATAGCTAGTTGTGTCATTTCGTGGCTAGTTGGTGTTCATGGATGCGGATCGTTAGCTGTCTTCCTGTTTGTCCTATGTAGTGTTTTGTGCAGTCCTTGCATGGGATTTTGTACACTACATTGGTTTTGCTCATGCTGGATATCGAGTCCTTCGTTCTGGTGAGTTGTTGTCTGAGAGTGGCTGTTGGTTTGTGTACTGTCATGAGTCCTAGTGGTCACAGTAGTCTGGCTGTCAGTTCGGAAATGCTCTTGATGTATGGTAGTGTGGCTAGTCCTTTGGGTTGCGGCATGTCCTCGTTCTGTTGTCTTTCCCTTAGGCATCTGTTGATGAAATTGCAGGGGTATCCGTTTTTGGCGAATACATTGTATAGGTGTTCTTCTTCCTCTTTTTGCAGTTCTGGTGTACTGCAGTGTGTTGTGGTCCTTTTGATTAGTGTCTTGATGCAACTTCTTTTGTGTGTGTTGGGGTGGTTGCTTTCGTAGTTCAAGGACTGCACAAAACACTACATAGGACAAACAGGAAGACAGCTAACGATCCGCATCCATGAACACCAACTAGCCACGAAACGACACGACCAGCTATCCTTAGTAGCCACACTTGCAAATGACAAGCAACATGAATTCGACTGGGACAACACTACTATTATAGGACAAGCCAAACAGAGAACCGCCAGAGAATTCCTAGAAGCATGGCACTCATTCACAGATTCAATCAATAAGCACATCGACCTGGACCCAATATACCGACCACTGCAACGGACAGCTGGAACTGACAACTGGAAGCGGCAGATTCAAACCACTATAAATGCCGGAGGAAACATCACAGAAGCGCTTCACAGGAGGCTCCCAAGCATTGAGGATGTCACCTAGACAGGGAACAAAACATCTGCAACACAAATTCCCAGCTCGGCGAACAGAACCACAAGAATGAGCACCCGTGCTACAAATCTTCTCACAAACTTTGAATGGTTACCTTAACCATTCACATAGGATATCATTTGTAGCATTGCTAAAGGTTGTTTTAATACTATGACAAGGCAGAAACCTGAATGGACAGATTCAGGGAAAGATAGGTATGGAGCTGGGAAGTGCCAACACATTCAAAGAGTTTGGTAAGAAAAGGCAAGTTGGAAATGAGACAACAGTTGACAAGGACAGTGGAGAAAGCCAATGATAACAAGTTTAAAATAGAAGGGAACAACATGAAGAGCATATACTGTTAACAATATCATTTGATGTGAGATCAGGAGGGAAGTTGATCATTAAGATTTGTAGTCTAGTGGGCATATGGTCAAAGGAGAAGGACATATTGGATTAATTCAGAGGACATGAACGTAGACAGGAAGGAGATTTGAAAAAGATGCAATTTTGTGGGGAATATTGATGGAACTTTGACCTGATGGATTAGTGGAAAGAAAGAATGTGACAGATGCAGCTGATTGGATGACCTTGCTGAAAGTGAGGGTGGAGAGCACATAAGGGAAGGTATTTATGTCATCAATTTATGGTAGAGAATTTAATTTGTATACACACTTCAGAAGTTTTAGATCTTCTGAATAGTTTGGTAGAATGATCACCAGTTTTAATGGGCATTGCTGACACAGTCCAATCAAACTTGTTAAATATAAAAATGCGGTGGGAATGATTTGTGAACCCATTGTTATTGAGAATTGAAAAGTGCAGAGCTTGCTTCAATTGGGATGAACTGTTTTTGTTTAATTTAATTTAAGAGAAATAGTATTATTGCCAACCATGTGCGCACTGAGGTTTGTCTGAAACTGCAGTTCAGATTTCTATCTTGATATCTGAACAATTAGGATTTGGAAGGCTTATTCTAGATTGTATAGTATGTATAGGATGGGCATGCAGTTCTTCTGATTAACATAGTTGATTTACAGTAAACAGTGGAAATAGATTGAAGAATGGTAGTTGTAAAGATTAAGTAAATTGAAAACATACGGTGATTACTCTTTCTGAATACTTAATTTATTGCAGGTTAATTTAAATCAGGGTCATCTGCATCAGTTGATAACAGTATCACCTCTGAGAGTTGCTAGTTTAAGTCTGGACACAAATCTAGTCAATGCAGGAGTGTTTTACTGTCAGAGGAGATGTTAAACTGGGGACCACATCTTTTCCTTTGTCTAAACATAAAAGAGAGAATGCTATTTTGAGAAAACAAAGCAGGACAGTTCTCCTTGGTGACCTGGCAAGTACTTACCTTTAAGCCAATGTAATTTTATTGAAAAAAAACAACCTGGCCAGTATGATGTTGCTTGATACTCTTCATACTAATTTGATGCCAAAATGTCTTTGCTACCTGCAAAATGTGCTGGCATGGCTTGCAGTGAATGCTGTCTTGTGCGTGAGGAGTGTGCGCTATAAATATGCGAATAGACAGATCATGATGTCAGTCAGTGTGTCATACTGATGGCGGTGATAGAGCATTCATAGCCAGTCAGCTCAAATTGCTTCTACTATTCATTAATTATCCATGGGATGTGGACTTTGGTGGCTAGGTCAGCTTTTATTGCTGGACCTGAATTGTCCAAATGGCACCCCCATTGCTGTCTGGAATCTGTGTAGGCCAGACCATGTAAAGATGGCAGATCTACTTCTCTGAACAGCTAAGTGAACAAGGCTTTTTAATGACAAACAACATAAGGTAGCCTTTAAACTATTTCTTATTTCCAGATGTTTATTCAATTTAAATTTCATCACCTGTGATGTGAGATTTAAAGCCATATCCCCAGAATATTAGCATGGGGTTCTGCATTAATAGCCCAGAGAAATTGCCATTACACCAACAGCTCCCCCTACTGCTCAAAGATGGATTCTAAGGTCATGGAAATGTAGCTTTCCATGAGCCGTGTTGCAACCATGAGGCCAGTTTCAAGTAGGAGCACTGGGTCAGGCAGGTACAAAGGAAATGTAGAAACATTATTTAGTTGACTTTTGGATTGTTTTTTGGATATATTTAGTGTGGTTATTATTATGATATTTAAATGAATTTGTTAGCTGTTGTGGAATTAATTTTAAAATAGCTGAGTGACTGGCATTTATACCTGTCTTTCAATGATTATTCAGCACCAGTTGTCTGCCATGGATTTCAAAGATGTGATATTCCTGAGCCGATTATGCCCAGCAGGCTGCATGAACTTTGCAAGTCCTGTGCATAAGGCAGAAGATGCCTTGAGGATGCTCCTAGCTGCCAATGATTTTGATTTGCTTCTTTAGATAAAGATATCTCATCCAGAAAATAACTAATTTCCCATTCAAGGCAAGTTAAAATTGAATTCTGTTTGAATTTATTATAACGAGTCTTTTATTGTCAGTCTTTCCTCATCAGACTCTGCACATTTCATGAATTAAATTGAAATGTCAATTCTGAGATGAGAATAGTATGTATGGTTATTTTATTTGATGCAGCAGACACAAAGCTAATGTAAACTATAGTGTAATGAAAATGGAGATAAGAGATTCCAAGGTCTAAAAATTTAGTGGGCTGGTTAGATTGAAGTTAGGTGGAAAAGCTGATTTTGAAGTCAATAAACAAGGTGTGACTAATGCATGAATTAGTTCTTATTGTGTACATGAAACATTTCCTTTTTTGGCTCTATTATAGCATTAAAGTGTGGTAACCAATGATGGATTAACAAAATGCTATTGCCAGTAACCTGCAATAATTGAAAACCAAGTAAAAACAGAAATTGCTAGTCTGATAGCAGCTATAGAGAGAAAGCAGTGTTAATATTTTGGTCCGGTAGCAGTTCTTCAGAACTAGTAGCATCTAAGAAAAGATGGTATCTATGCTGAAGACAGGGTTTGCAGGTGGGATGAGGAGTAAATGATCAGTGGAGATGGAGCGCAGAAGGAGAGAAAGATAAGCAGACAAAGAGATGGATAATGGTAAACTAGGGAGAAAGTAGAAGTGTTAATGGGGACAACAAGTATGTCTAAATGGGTTGGCTGTGCTGAAAGAAGCCCATGTGATGAAAAAGCTAGGGGCATTGGTGTGTAAAAGATACGGAAGATACCCACCCTCAAACCCTGTTTTTAGTATATATACCATCTTTTCCTAGATGCTACTAGTTCTGAAGAACTGCTACCGGACCAAAATGTTTACACTGCTTTCTCTCTACAGCTGCTATCAGACTAGCTGAGTTTATCTGGCAATTTCTGTTTTTACTTGGTTTTCAATTATTGCAGGTTACTGGCAATAGCATTTTGTTAATCCATCATTGGTTACCACACTTTAATGCTGTAATAGAGCCAAAGAAGGAAATTTTTCATGTACACAATAAGAACTAATTCATGAATTGGTGTTCGGGCCCTAAAATTATTGAACTCAGTATGGAGTCCTGAAGACTGCTGGATTCCCAAGTGAAAAATGAGTTGACATTCTTTTAATTTGCGTTGAGCTTCACTGGAGCACTGTAGTAGGCTGAAGAGGAATGTTGGCCAGGGACCATGGTGATGTATTGAAATGGCAATATTAAAACCAATGAAACAATCTGATGCTTTGGGGTATAAATATCAGATGTTTTGAACAGTTACCTGGAGCGGCAAAGAGCACCAACAAAAACAAAACAATACAGACTGCCCGCAGAATCACTCTCTTAAGGTACCTTTATCTATCAAAGACCTGTGAAGCAAAATCCCTAAGAAGAAGAAAAGAAGACAGAAGAATCTACAGAGGACACTCTGCTAAGCTGACTGGTTTTGAAACGTGACTTTTTGTATATCATAATTGGGATTTTTAATCGGACTAGTATTGTAGAGGGGAAGGGAAAAGAGAAAGGAGTTGTAAATAGTTATTAGTTAATTATTCTCTGTTAGACGTTAAAAAAAGTTGTTAATTCTTACTTAGTGACTTTTGGGATAATTCTTTGCCTCTCGAATTTTAACAGATTACAGCACAGGGTGAATCTTGTGTTGCTGATTTAAATTAGCAGAGGGGTTTACCCCATGTCATAATAACGCTGACTGTTTTGCCATGGCTACCACAGCAAAATCTGTCCAATATGTTGCAGTTGCTTATTTTTAATGAATACCTATGCAAAAGAATCTTTTGATTGTTATATACAGATTAATGAGCAGTCGCTGATTTGCAGTGGAATTAAATTGACAATGCACAAGTAAAAGTTTAAAGCTACTGAACACTTTGATCATACTGTACGACATCTTGGTTACAGATTACTCAAGCCAGCACTCAGTAATTTTCGCAGTTTGGCAATTTATACACCTAAAAGGCAAATTATATCTTCTACAGCAGCTGTAGGTTTTGCTTATTAGTATTCTTTTACACTAAGTATGTGACAGGAAAAAATTAGCAGCATTAGACATTGTTATTGAATGCATGTGCAGAATAAATCAATAGCTGTTTATTTTGTCCATATATTTCTGTTGATATCGTTCATCTTATAAATCTTTCATCCAGATATCATTTTGTTGTATTCTGATCTTAAGTGGACTTTATTCTGGGTAGCTTGGATTGGAAAACATTCTTGATGTGAAATTGATGTTCAAGTTGTAGCTAATATACGCTGCTACAAAATAAAGTCCAATTTTGTGACTAAAACAGTGGGTTAAAATTTTACATACATTTACAGAATGACCAAATCATGTTATATTGCTCTTCTTTTGAAAATGAAACAACGAATACCAGAACTACAACAGTGCTGTCTTCATAATCAGTGCAGTGAGATGAGTCAGCAATAAATGCAGACTGGCATTTACATGGTCATAGCTTTCCCATATATCTGTCATTATCTGTTGTCCAATGAAAAAAAAACAAATTGGTATTCACTGTACATTAATTTATCTAGATTATTGCTTTCTAAAAAGAGACTTTTGTTTGGTCATTCAGATGATAAATCTCTAGGGGCATAATCATTATTGTTGGACAATCAGCTTGCTGCTTGAATTGTATGCCACGCCTCCTATACTAACCAATATTCATAACTCTTCATGATAACAATCTACTTTTCCAAAGAAACCAAACCTAATTTTTTTATCATTGTTTGTGAAAATAAAAGTACTTTTCTTTAACTTTCTTAATCTTTTGCAGAATCATGTCTGATTACAATCCTGTTCTTTCTTTTTGTCCCTACCTTGGAATGAATTTTCTGACCTGCGGATGCCGGCATATTGTACGTTCATCGATGCAATCCTTCACCCTCATCTCTAAATCCATTCCACTATATTGTTGGATAACCTGTGATCTGCATGATCATTCTCTATAGGTGAGTACTTAAATCCACATGAACAACCTAGCTGTTTTGCTTTTCTTGCTGAAAAATAACTTGCATTTAATTTTATTGTTGGTACGAATGTGCTTTATTTATGCTGCTATATTTTATTAGAATTCTGTGACCGGTGAAATTCATAATGATAGGTATAGTAGAGGCTTTATGAATACACTCAGATTACTGAATGCTGCAATACTGAAATGATGTGTCACTTGACTTTACAGTCTGACAAATTTCTCACAAAGTTGGTACCTGTAAAATTGCAGTTGTTGCTTCCCTTAAATAAGGAATTTCTTTTTTTTGTTAAAAGACCACTGGTGCTGGTTAAGCCACTTTTATATTATAGAAACTATAATCATACTTTTTGACTTGGTGGTATTGTTCTAAGGATGCTTTTATCTGTATATGTAGTATTTCTTTGTCAAAGATACCACCATTATTTAATGTGGAAATGTAATAAATATCAGTTGTACAGATGTGATGTGCAAGTTGCTGTCTTTATGGTGACTTACTATTTGCTTAGAGTTACAATGTCCAGTAGTGGAAAGTTAACATGTTGGTGACATCTGTGTCTCAATAGTTTTCAATTTTTTTTGCGGGTGACAAAAAAAGGGTTTAAGCAAAATACAAGATTTAAAAAGATTTAAAAATACAAGATTTATTCATAGTTTACATTCAATTTGATTTTTTAAAAATAAAATTAAGATTTCTATTTTATGAACTTAAGCCTTTGTTCATTTCACATTCATTTTGTTTCATCCACGCAATATTGAATTACAATATATGCATCCTTTCCATGGTATTTGCTCATCAGATATTCAGAAAACCCATGAAAAGTTTGCTGATAATTCTCTAGCCCTGATTGTAACCAAAGCCAAGCAAGCCCTTTGGCCTGGATTCTTCCCCCCTCCACCAATTGTGTTGGCTTGTTAAGAAATTAGCCAGTTTTTGAGAAGATTTGTAGCTCAGGTTGAGGTTCTGGATGTAGGTTTGCTTGCTGAGCTGGTAGGCCATTTCCAGACGTTTCTAGGTAACCTCTTCAGTGGACCTCCGGGCGAAGTACTGCTGATGATTCCTGCTTTCTATTTATATGTTTGGGTTTCTTTGGGTTGGTGATGTCATTTCCTGTTCTTTTTCTTAGGGGGTGTTAGATGGGGTCTAACTCTGTTTGTTGATAGGGTTCCGGTTGGAATGCCATGCTTCTAGGAATTCTCGTGCTGTCTCTGTTTGGCTTGTCCTAGGATGGATGCGTTATCCCAGTTGAAGTGGTGTCCTTCCTTAGCTGTATGTTAAGAAATCCACACTGCTTTTGCCTTCATGCCCCGTAGTTAACCATAGAGACCTCACTCTGCATAACTAAAAATTAATCCCAATGTACAAACTCAAGAACATATAGAATAGCTCTATGGCCTCACAAACCTGCTTCTCCATGCAATATGATCATAGACTGGGAAAATAGATAATAAAAATCTGCAGCTTTCTCCAAATTTCCTGACTTGCTTAGTCCCTAGAAGCTATTCTATCTGTTGTGAATATATCCATTGCCTTAAGAGCTGTCTGGAGTAAAGTGTTTTAAATATTAAGAACTATGAGGAAGGAATTTACCGTAACATCTCAATCTAAATGAGACCTTTTATTTGGTGCTATCATGAATGTTATCACTTACGAGTACGAATTTACTATAAATTCTGTGTCCTATAATCCTGCCCCACTAGCTACCTGCAAAAGGTCTCCAAAAGCTTGTACTTCCAAGTAGACTCGTTGAACTATAACCTGGTGTTGTGAGATTTTTAACTTTGATCCTTTTGGAGTTCAGCAGATATATGGCGGTGAACTTTGTTTAGACCAATCACCCTTGTTCCCCACAATAATATGATGTCCTCACCTGTGATCTGGTCTCTCCAGGTCTAAAAACAACTTTCACTTCTGGTGGTTGCTACCCTTTGGCTTCCCCCATCACCACCAGCTGTTTCAGTTTTGCCAGGACCAGATCTTGTGTCCAACGTCTAATGTTGTCAGCTGTGTGAAAAGAAATTTTAAATCCGTTACTGACTCTTCATAATTTTATATGTTTCTGTATGATCCTCCCTCATTCTTCTGAATTGCAATAAATATAATCCAAATCTGCTCAGTCTCTCCCCATGAACCAATCCCCTCAATTGCAGAATCAACCTAGTGAACCTCCTCTGTGCCAGCATATCCTGTCTCAAGTAAGGAGACCAAAACTGCATGCAATACACCAGAGGTGGCTTCACCTGCACTCAATACATCTGCAACATAGCCTCCAGCTTTTAAGCTCCATCCCTTTAGCAATTAAGGGCAAAACTCCATTTGCCTCTTAAATGACCTGTTGTTCCTGTAGACTAACCTTCTGTGATTCATGCACAAGGACACCCAGGTCCCTCTGCACAGTAAGAGACTGCAATTTTTAACCATTAAGATTAATTCTTTTTACTGTTATTCCTGCAAAATGGATGATTTTACATTTATTAACATTGTACTATGCCAGACTTTTGCCCACTCACTTAAACTATTTATGTCCCTCTGTAAAGTTCCACAGTCCTCTGCACACTTTGTTCTATCACTCATCCGCAACTTTGACATACTACATGTGGTGTCCAACTCCAAATCATCTATGTAAATGGTGAATAATTACAGTGCCAACACTTATCCCTGAGGCACACCACTAGTCACTGATTGCCAACCAGAAAAACACTCATTTATCCCCACTCTTTGCTTCCTGTTAGTTAACCAATCCGCTATCCATGCTAACACATTACTTGTAAAGCCAATACATCTTTATTTTATGCAGCAGCCTTTTGTGCATCACCTTATCAAATGCCTTTTGGAAATCTAGATACACCCTGTTGTCCACTGTGTTCGTATTGTCTCCATAGAATTCCAATAGATTAGTTAAGCATGACCTGCTTTTCATGAACCCATGCTGCGTCTGCCCAATTGGACAATTTCTATCCAGTTGTCTTGCTATTTTTTCCTTGATAATAGATTCACGCATTTTCCCCCACTACAGAAGTTAAGCTAACTGGTCTATAATTCCCCATATTTTGTCAACGTCCTTTTTAAAATGGTTGCATCACATTTGGTGTTTTCTAATCTGTTTGAACAGCCCCAGAGTCCAATCAATTTTGGATAATTACCAGAAGTGCATTAGCTATTTCTCTCTCCATCTCTTTTAGTACCCTGGAATACATTAAGTCAGGGCCAGGACACTTGTCTACCTTTAACTCCATTAGCTTTTAGCAAAGAGTGGTTTTGCAGTCACTGAAATGGCTGTGTCAGTATCGAGCTCAGTTAGAACCGGGTGACTGTTTAATCAGACATTTATTTTGATTGGTTAATTTGGATGTTGCTGAGTAATTTAACTGTTCCAAACCAGATGTATATGGACTTTCCAGAGTGTGTTCTCTCCTGTATACCAGACAATGCAATTTCTTCTGCAATTTAGGTCTAGTAGGAGTCAACATACTGGCATCAACTACAACGGCTTGCCAGCCTAGATCCCTAAGAAAATTTTAACTGTTTGGCCAAAGCTTGGCTTTGTTTTGGGGTTTTAGATTAGATTGCCTAGTGTGGAAACAGGCCCTTCTGCCCAACAAGTCCACATTGACTCTCCAAAGAGTAACCCACCAAGACCCGTTTCCCTACATTTATCCTTGACTAGTGCACCTAACACTGTGGGCAATTTAGCATGGTCAGTTCACCTGACATGCACATCTTTTGGAATGTGGGAGGAATGCACCCAGAGGAAATCCACGCTGAAACGGGGAGAATGTGCAAACTCCACACGGACAAGGCCAGAATTGAACCTGGGTCCCTGGCACTGTGAGGCAGCGGTGCTAACCCTGGCCTAGAGACCCTTTGTTCAGGACATGTCCTGTCTGTGGCTGTTCAATTGCCTTCACTCACGTGGTGTTCCTGAAGCTCAATTGGACTGATAAGGATGTTAATTTCCACTGGAATGCCCTGCAACTCATATACTCCAACTTGCCACATTTTCCAATGATGAAGTGAGTTGCAGTGTCTGTTTGAAATCCATTTGGGCTTCAGCTAGTAGGCACTTTTGAAGGTTGCAACATTAATCCCATATGCCACCCAGTCTCTCAGCATCTCATTAAGGGTTAAATCAAAGTCCTGTGCCTCTGCCAGTTATCTTAACCTAGTCAAAAAAATCCCAATATGGATTTCTCCTGGCTGTCATATTGCTGTGTCAAAATGATAGAATCCCAGAACCAGAGGTAGCTAGGGGTCATAACATTCCTAAACTAAATCTGTTAACTCTTGAAAGGTTTTAGTATCTGGTGCCTCAGGAAACATTAGGTTCTTAATAACCAAAAAAAAGCTGCAGTCTACAAGCTGTCAAGAGAATTACTCATGGCTTTTCATCTGCCTCACTGTTATTTGCCCGGAAAAAAAACAGTGCATTCTTTCCACATAGAGTCCAGTCTTCTGCAGAGTTGAATGTGTCAAGCTTCCCAAACAATGGCATGATGCCAGAAATGCTTACCTCAACTCAAAAAGATTGTCGCATTTTTTCAGGAATGTCCTTTACTCTCGTCACCACTGAAGTAACTCCGCAGAAGCCAGCATCCCCATCACCAAGTCACATGTGGAAAGTCCAGCTCCTAGAGTGAAGAGGATGGCTGACACTTTTTTTTTGTTTTTGTCAGTAAGGGCTCCCTGATTGGACCAGATGAAGAGCCCCAATCAGGGAACACATTCTATGAGGTTCACCTGGCTGATATCGTTACAATCACTATAATAGGGAGGGAATTCTGGAGCTTACATTGCTAGACATGTGTTCACCAGTGGTGAAACATTTACAATTGTGAATTCCAAAGTGGCTAGAGTTAGATGAATGCAGATATCTCAAAAGGTTATTGGGGTAGGGGGTGGAGAAGAGGAGGAAATTATAGGAATTGGAAGGGATGAGACACTGGAGGGATTTGGAAATGTAGGCATGAATTTTAAAATTAATTTAACTAGCAGTAAATTTTGACTTGAGAATGAGGGACTGTATTACTTCATTTTTGTTCATAAAGCATTTTGGGAATGCCTTTACTTTCTTGAAACCCCGGGTGTTCAGTAAAATATGTTCATTATTAATTTGATTTCCATCTCTTTAAGGACTCATTAAGTTAGCATTTCAGATGTAGACATTTTCAAAAACAGAAGAAGGACCAAACCTGCAGCAGCATTTTTTACTCCTGATCTCATGCTGATTTATCTGTTGAGTCTTTCTAACATTTTCTATTTTTGTTTAATATATTCAGTATCTGCAGCCTTTTGCTTTGTGATTAATTTGATTTTGCCCATTTCAATAAGCAATTACATCTAATTCCATATTCAAACTTAATGTTCCCTGTTAATTAGCATGTTTACCAATTAAACCATACTGAATCAAAGTTTTTTGTTGAATTAATTGTTTCTGGAATGTAGGGACAGCTCTATTTATTGCTCACCCCACTTCACCATGGCAAGTGAAAAGGGGCTTGATAGGTCTATGGGTAGTAAAACCCACACACAATAAGGCTTAGAGTCACATATAACCCAGACCAGATAGTTGAAGTTAGAACCCCTTTCATCAGAGGACCCAACAGAACACCCCAAATTGTTTATCTGACAAACTGTAATTTATAAGACTGTAAATGATGTTGCTGTCTAAAAACCCCAGAACGTAGAGGTTCGTGGGGAGCTAGCTGCAGCTGCATTATAGGAAGAGGAACATGTAGCAGTCACCAGAATGATTGTTTGTTTGAAATATTCCTTAGTGATGTCTATAGTGAAGTGCCTCCTTCCATTTAATAGAACCACTTTGTCACCACCGCAATACCAGCTTCATTAGTCTTGTGCTCATTGAAATTTTATTCACCTGAAGGTAGTGGGCATGCAAATGTGTGGACCTCTCTGTTTTTAAATTGGATCATCATCAGAGTTAATCTGTGGGCAGTAGTTTTGTTTTAGCAATCCAATACTGGATTAAACGAGGATGTGCAAGCTCTGGGGCCAGTGTGAATATTTTAATAGGGCTTCTATGTTTTCAATAAATATTCAGATATCTTTTCTAAAAGAAAGAACTGTGAATGCTGGAAATCTGAAACAAAAGCAAAAATTGCTGGAGAAACTTAGCAGTTTGGTAAGATCTGATTTCTTCAGCTCTGAAGAAGGATCACTTGATTTGAAATGTTAACTCTGCTTTCTTTCTACAGATGTTTCTAGATCTGCTGAGTTTCTCCAGCAATTTCTATTCACATTTCTTTTGCTGTTTGTTATACTCATTTATATTATCAGTGCATAGAGCAGAATAGTACAGCACAGGAATAGGCCCTTTGGCCCACCACATCTGTTGTGACCATGATACCATTCTAAACTAATCCCCATGTGCCTACACGTGGTCCACATCACTTGATTACCTGCCTGTTCACACGTCTTGCCTAAAACTATTAAGACCATAATGTTTCCATTGTATCTGCTTCTACCAGCTCCCTAGAAGTGTATTCCAGGCACATACTGCTTGTTATGTTAAAAAACATTTCTTGTACGTTTCCTTTAACTGTTTCCCCTGCTGCTTTAAATCCATGTCCCCAAATACTTGATATTTCCACCCTGGGAAAAAGACTCCAACAATCCACTCTATCCTCTCAATTTTATATGCTTCTTCTAGGTTTCCCTTCAGCTTCTGATGTTTGAGTGAAAATAATTCAAGTTTATCCAATCTCTCCTTGTAGGTAATAAATATTAATCCAGGCAACATCCCCGTAAGGTCTCCACTTGCTTCCCATACTGTGGTGACCAGAGCAGCACACAATAGCCCAAATGTGGCCTAGCTAGAGACTTATTCAACTGCAACATGACTTGTTAACTCTTAAACTCAGTGACCTGACTGATGAAGGCAAGCATGCTGTGCACCATCTTTGCCATCTTTATCCACTTGTGTTGCCACTTTCTGAGAGCTATGCACTTGCACTCCAAAATCCCTTTGTATATCAATGCTCCTATGGGCTTGGCTATTTATTGTATACTTTCCTTTTGCATTTGACCTCCCAAAATGCATTACCTCATACGTGTTTGGATTAAATGCCGTCTGCCATTTTTCTGCTCAACTTTCCAACTGATTGTAACCAGCTGTATTCTTTGACAACATTCCTGACTGTTCACAACTCCTCCAATTTTCATGTCATCTGCAAATTTACTAATCAATGTTTTCATCCAAATCATTTATACATATTGCAGAACACCACTGGAAAGAAAACAGAATTAACATTTCAGATTGAGTGACCCTTCTTCAGAACTGAGGAAATTAGATCTTACCAGATTGCTCAATTTATGCTTTTGTTTCAGATCTCCATTTAGAAAAGCACCCCTCTGCAACTACCCTCTGTCTTTTGTCACCAAGCCAATTTTGTATCCAACTTAGCAATTCACCATGGATCCCATGTGACTTTATGTCCTGGAGACACCTACCATGATGGACCTTGTCAAATACTTTAGTAAAGACCATGTAGATAACATTCACTGCCCTACTTTTCTCAATCACTTTCACGACGTCCTCAAAAAACTCAATCAAATTGTGAGACATGACCTCCCCTGCAAAAAAGCCATACTGACTACCCTTAATAAGTCCATTCTTCTCCTGTAAATCCTGTTCCAACAATCATCTTCAATAGTTTCCCTACTGCTGACTTAAAGCACAAGACAAGGCTGGAGTATTCATAGTGATCTTCAGCTGGAAATGTTGAGTGGATAATCCATCTCAGACTCTTCCTGAAGTCCGCATCATTGTAGATACTACTCTTCAGAAATTTTACTTCTGTCCACATGATATCAAGAAACTACTAAAGTCACTGGATATAGCAAATGCTGTTCATCCTGACTACTGAAGATTTATGCTGTGGAGCTTAACCAAACTCTTCCAGAGCTGAACTCTGGCATCTCAACAATGTGAAATATTTGTCAAGTAAATTCCGGCCAACTGAAAATAGTTTTTTCTTAAACACTGTGTGAATCTACAATAAAAATTAAAAGATTGTTATTTCTTTTGAAGTGTAAACATTCTTGTGATCAGGCTAAACTCAGTTGATTCTAAAACTGTTTCTCCTGTGACCCCGTTTTGAAACTTATTGTGATCCCTTGGTGAGAGGGGAGGAGAAGATCAGTAAAAGCAAGAGGAGTTGGCCATTGCTATTTTGGAGCTCACAACCCCACCTGGGTTCCTGAAGCCCACAATTAGCTTTGTATCAATAATTGCTGAGTAACAATTGTCTAGCTTGTAAACTGTTTAAATCTGATACAAAGTCTGTACCTTTTTTTGTACAATTCAGGCAAAAAACACATACTTGTGCAGGTTGAAACAATATTTTGTGGCAATAACAGCAAATGTTTCTCTTCCTCTGTCTCCCATTATAATGAAGATATTAGATTTGATGGGTTAATTTTTTTAATGCAAATTGCCCAAATAGTTTTATTCAGAAGGAGAATCTCATTAGATTCAAAACATTAACTTTTTAACTTTCTGTTCACAGACGCTGCCAGATCTGCTGAGTTTCGGCAACACATTCTGTTTTTACTTTATTTTCTGATCTTGTTTAGGAGGGTGTAGTGGAAATAAATTTAAGTACGAACATACAAATTAGGAGAAGCAGTAGGTCATTTGATTCCTTGATCTTAATGGTAGATCAGGCACATGGTTGACCTGATTGCAACTGCAACAGCAAATTCATGCCTCCATCTGATATCGCTTGACTCTTGATTGTCAAGAATCTATCTAACTTTGGCTTAAAAATATTTAACTACCTCCATTGCCATTTGGAGGATAGATTTCAAAGATTCATTATTTTCAGAGCAAAAAAAAAGACTTCCATCTTTGTCTTAAATGGAAGACTCTTCATTGTTAAAATGGTTCCTCTAGTTCTAGACAGCCCTACAAGGGACTCATCTTTTCAGCATTCACCTTGTCAAGTCACCTCAGGATTTAATATGTGTCAATAAGATCACTTTTCATTTTACCGAAGTCCAGTGGTTACTAACATGTTCAATCTTTCCTCGTAAAATAAAAATCACCCATCCCAGGTTTTAGTCAAGCGAACCTTCCCTGAACTGTTTCTGATGCATTGATATTCTTTTTTTGAATAAGGAATCCAAACCTGTACTCAGTAACCAAGATGAGGTCTCCCAAAATTCTGTACAACTGTAATAAAACTTCATTACTTTTATATATTATTCCTCCTTGCAGTAAATTTCATTTTATTTGCCTTCCTAAACCCTTACTCTACCTTCATAAAAACTTGGTGATTTTGTTTTTTTATTTATTCACTGGACACCTACTGGATGAGGATGTTGCTGGCTGTGTCACCATTTATTTCCCACCTCTACTTACCTTTGAACTTGATAGTGAGTTATTTTCTTGAATTGTTGCTGGCCATTTTGTGAATGTACACTCACAAGAGGGAGTTCCAGGATTTTGACCCAGCAATACTAAAGGAACATATACAGAAAATTGTTTTAATTCACACCTTATGAAAGGCTCCTTATGAACTGGCACTCATGATAAACTGGCAAAACTTATATACCTCAACTATCACAAAGTTTACTCTATTATCCAATTATTATAGTTTTTAAAATTTATTTACTTCAAAGTAAATGCATTTGTTCAATCAAATTACTACATGAAATATCAACAGTTGATTAAATTTTGACTTAATTTCTTAAATACTGCGATCTGCTGCAATTTCCAAGTAGCCAGTTGAAAATGCAAGTGCTTTCTGTTGGTAAGTTTTAGTTAAGGCAAAGTTGCATTATTATTTTAAGTGATTTATGTGGTAAATAAAGTAAAACAGTCATGTAAATAATATTACGTTTCAATGACTTAGTGTGTGTTGTTACATTGTTTATGTGGACCTCTTGATTATTCAGAATATTTGATTGTTTGGCACATAGGTACCAAATAATAACAAGTTTACTGTATTTCCAAGTCTACTTGATGAATTGCTTGGAGGAAAACTTTCGCTAAGTTTCCATCCTTATAAATGGTAGTGGTCGTGGGTTTGGAAGATGCTTTGTAAGGAACTTTGGTGAATTTCTGCAATGCAATTTGTGGGTAGTACGCATTGCTCTTACTGAGCATTGGTGGAGAAAGTGAATGTTTATGAATGTGAAGCTAATCAAGTGGGCTTCTTTGACTTGGATGGTGTCAAACGTCTTGAGAATTGTTGGAGCTGCACTCATCCAGGCAATTGGGGAGTATTCCATCACACACCTGACTTGTGCCTTGTAGATGGTGGACAGGCTTTGGTGAGTCAGAAGTGAATTAGTTGCTGAAAGGTTCCTAGCTTCTGACTTGCTGTTGCAGTCATAGTACTTGTACAATATATGAATAAAGCATTTTAAATATATTATTGATTTGTGATTGATAAATCACAATTGATCATGGCACCCACATCCTCTGTACCTGAGAGTTCTCCAATTTCTCTCCATTTAAATAATATGCTGCTCCTCTGTGCTTCCGACCTAAGTGGACAAGTTTATATTTTCCTACATTATATTCCATCTGCCAAAATTTTGATTACACGCTTAACCAATCTGTATCCTTCTGCGTACTCCTTATGTCCTCTTCACAACTACTTTATTACAAAGGTGCTTTATATTGTATTGAATATTGCTCAGAGTACTTGTACTTGAAGTATTGTAGAAAAACAAATTGATTCCAAGTTTTGTGCACACAGCTGGAAATCACATGATTGTGATAACTGTATACTTCGCTGCTCGAGTTGTTTTTAAACAGTGACTAGGGCTTGTTTTGCTGGTTCAGTTGAAGGGAAGCCAACGAAGAACCAGTTAAATTGGTGGCAAGGCTACTAAGAAACAGCTGTTTTAGAGGAAAGACTGCTAAGAAAAAGCTGAGTTTGAGAAAGAATTGCAATGAACAACTGCCCAGTTAATCCCAGTTAATTTCTGGAAAGTCAACCCTCTGCATCAATTTAGGGTGAAAACTAAACATATTGTTGGTTGAAAAAATATCTTGTGATTGTATTTCCTGTGCAAACTGTGCCCACAAAGCTTGAGAGATAACAGTGTGTTGAGAGTGTGTTGCTGGAAAAGCTCAGCAGGTCAGGCAGCATCCAAGGAGCTGGAAAATCGATGTTTCGGGCCAGAGCCCTTCATCAGGAATGACGCTGGGAGCCTTGGGGGTGGAGAGATAAATGGAAGGTGGGTGGGGCTGGGGAGAAGGTAGCTGAGGGTGCAGTAGGTGGATGGAGACCGGGGTAAAGGTGATAGGTCAGAGAGGAGGGTGGAGCAGATAGGTGGGAAGGAAGATTGACAGGTGGGACAGGTCATGAGGGCAGTACTGAGCTGCAAGGTTGGAATGGGGTAAGGTTGGCAGAGGAGAAATGAAGAAACTGGTGAACTCCATTGATGCCCTGGGGTTGAAGAGGCAGAAGATAAGGCGTTCTTCCTCCAGGCGTCGGGTGGTGAGGGAGTGGCGATGGAGGAAGCCCAGGACCTGCATGTTCTTGGCAGAGTGGGAGGGGGAGTTGAAATGTTCGGCCATGGGATGGTGGGGTTGTTTGGTGCCAGGAGATGTTCTCTAAAGTGCTGTGCAAGAAGGGGGCCAGTCTCCCCAATATAGAGGAGGCCACACTCTCAACTCCAGCATCTGCACACCTCACTGTCTCCTAGTTAACAGTGTGTGCTGAGTAACTTGATGACACGTGCAAAATATCACAGCAACAGACTTCAGAACATTCTACACTTTACCTTTTTGCCTTCAAGAATAACCGATTGGCCAAAGTGCTTTCTTTTTCCAGAATTCACAGGCACCCCACCTACAGATAAATCTGATTTTTTTTTCCCCTGAGGAGTGTGCTTGTGTTTTGGGAATATTAACAGGGATAAGCTTTTATACTTCTATATTCCTGACCTTTGTACATTAACCAATTATTGCACCTTTACTGAATAAGTTTTTATTTGCTGATAATCCCATAATTGTATTTATTGAGAAACCTGATTGATTTTGATTTGTTTCAAACCTGACCTGATACAAGATAATGAGAGGCATAGATAGAGTCGATAGCCAGAGACTATTTCCCAGAGCAGAAATGGCTAACACCAGGGGTCATAGTTTTAAGCTGGTTGGAGGAAAGTATAGAGGGGATGTCAGAGGCGGGTTCTTTACACAGAAAGTTGTGAGAGCATGGAATGCATTGCCAGCAGCAGTTGTGGAAGCAAGGTCATTGGGGACATTTAAGAGACTGCTGTTGTGGAAGCAAGGTCATTGGGGACATTTAAGAGACTGCTGGACATGCATATGGTCACAGAAATTTGAGGGTGTTTACATGAGGAACAATGGTTGGCACAACATCGTGGACTGAAGGGCCTGTTCTGTGCTGTACTGTTCTATGTTCTATGTTCTAGTTAGGTATTTAGTTTATTATCCTGGTAACTGGAAAAAAGTATTGTTATTTTATTTGTGACCTATGAAATAGGGATCAGTGTAATATTGCACTGCTTGAATGTGTTGCCACCTAATTTAGCACCCTACCTTCAGTTTCTTGATCCACATCCTTAATATTGTAATTAATAAAGACACCAGCACTGATCCCTGTGGCGTTCTGCTTGTCACATCTTCTCAGCCTCAAAATAGCTAACTAATCTCCAATCACACTATCCACTGCATTCTGAACACTTATTTTGCACTGAAATCTTTGATGTGGCACCTTGTTAAATGCCTTTTGAAAATCCAAGTGTAGCATAAGTACCAGTTTCCTGATGTCCAGGTTTAGACAAAGGAAATAGGGAGCATGAGTAGGTCGTTTGGCCCTCTCAAGCCTGCTGCATCACTCAGTAGGATCATGGCACATCTGACACCCCTAATGTTTCCTGCCCTTTCCCTGTTACCCTTGATTCTCCTATTGATATAACTATTTCAGCCTTAACTATATACAAGGATTCTGCCCCCACAGCTCCCTAAGACTATTGTTCCAAAGACACTCAAGCCTCTGAGAGATGAAATTTCTCCTCATCTCTGTCTCAAATTGACACCCTTTTATTCTGAAATTATGCCCTCTGGTCCTAGACTCTCCTATGAGGGGAAACGTGCTCTCAGCATTTACTCTTCCAAGCCCTTTAAAAATCTGATATGTTTTAATGAGATCCATCTCATTCTTCTTTACTCCGATGAGTAGACTCCCACCTTTTTAGCCTTGGCTCATTAGATATTCCCTCCATACCATAGATTATCCTAGTGAGCCTTCTCTGAACTACCTCCAGTATGTGTTTTATGCACAAGTACCCAGTCTTTTGTGTTGCAGCTTTCCTCCATTTAAATAATACTCTGTATAAGTTTCACCATCTGCCATGGTGAGATTCAAACCCAGATCCATATGATATTCGCCTGAGATCCTAGATTATTATTCCAGTGACATTACTACTGTATCAATTCTACTTCCCTGTTGCTTGTTATTCTTCAATAAACTCTGATAAGTTAGTCAAATGTAATTTCCAGTTTTCAAAACTATGTTCATTAGCTCTTTGCATTTTAAGTTGGAGTGTTCTACTATACCCTTCTAAATAAAAGATTCTGGCATTTTCTTATTTTGGTGATCTTTTGAGACCCATAACAGAATTCATTTGGCTGATTCAAACTGTTGGGTCTGTCTGTCATGGGTTTGCTATTTGAATGCTGCTGGTAGGCTGCAAAGAGATAGCTGACTGATGACAAAGGAAGAAGTTTGAAGGCCATCCACTAGTGCCAGGAGAAACTTAAGAACTGCAAGTTAGGTTGTTGGGGACTGGCTGAAGAAAGAATAGTCTGTGGATTTCATGGCTGGGGAAGAGAGCACAAGGAAATTCAATTCATAGGTCAGATTTCCTTAACTGTTATGTTTTGACCCTGCATATTAGAAACTTTCCTCTTAAAAGTTTGGTTTAAAACCATTTTTTGCAAACAAACAAGTTGGGAGCTGGAATCGGGCAATCAGATCCTTCTGCCTGCACTGCTGTTCCAGTAAGTTCATGGCTGATCTGTTTACTCCATTGATTTTTCTAACCTCATTGCTTATGAAGAATATATCTATGCCTCAAAGATATTCAAAGACTCTGTTTCCACCACCTTTTGAGGAGAAAAGTTCCAAAGATACGCAACCCTTTCTGCTGCTCTTAGTTTAAAAATATGAGTCAACCATTTAAGACAAATGACCTTGGTTCTAGATTCTCCCACAAGATAAAATATACTTTCCACCTACACCCTGAAAACACCGAAGGATCTTGTATGTATCTTTGCTTACTACTCTTCAGCTCTAATGTCGAAAAGTCTACGAGGTAAAAACAATGACTGCCTGATGAAGGGCTTTTGCCCGAAACGTCGATTTTGCTTGTCCTCAGATGCTGCCTGAATTGCTGTGCTCTTCCAGCACCACTGATCCAGAATGTCGAAAAGTCTAGCCTATCCAACCTTTCTCGGTAAACCCTGGTAAACCTGCTCAACTATTTCCACACTTTTTACATATCACGCGGCAAGTACAGGTGTGAGCTCACGAGTGCTCTGTATAACTGAAGCATTACCTCCTGTTTGTTTTTGCTTCTCCTTTAATAAACGGTAATATTCTGTTAGGTTTCCTAATTACTCATTGTACCTGCATACGAAACTTGAACTCTCATCCTTTTGAAATATCTGTAGAATCGTGCACCCAATGTTTTTGATATTTCTAGTTAGTTTTCTCTTATGCTTTGATTGTTCCTTCTTTCAATCTTTTAGTCCATTTTTAAAAATATTCTGACCTGCTGTCCATCTTTGTGCAAATATTTGCATTTCTTTATGTTTGATATTATCTTTAATTTTATTAATTGTAAGAGCTACTCACGCTTAGAATTGTTCTTTCTTACTCATTGGAATGTATCCATTTTATGTATTCTGAAATATCCCCTTAAATGTGTGCCACTGAATCTCTGTTGATCCTTCCATGAACCTAATTTACTAATTCACTTTAGCTAGCTCTGCATTCGTGACTCCATAAGTGTCCTCTCTTTTAAGGGTTGAAATACTAGTCTTGGACCCACTATTTTCTCCACCAAACTGGATGCAAATTCTGATCATATTAGGCGATTGGTTCCTGCTGCTGGTGTTGTGAAATCCAAAATTTTTAACCTTCCTCAGGCTCAAACTGAAATTGCAAAATGGCAGATTATCTTTACAGTGTTTCTCTCCTTAGCATTTATTAAGAATACAAAAATTTAGTGCAGTTAAAATGCAAGAAGCAGATAGGATAATGTCAGATAGCCAGGAAGGAAATCAAGCCAAGTGTGCTGGGAATGGAACCGATCCAGACAGAACTAAATAGAATCCAATAATGAAGGACGTGGCTATGCCACTTAAAATAAAATTCCAAAAAGGAGTGATGAATCTAATGTTTTGTATCTATTGAAATTTTGATTGAGGATAAATACATTCTAATGAGAGAGTACAACCACTCTTTCTCATATGAAGCAAACAGGTATTTTGTTCTTCAGGAACCACCTTTGTTGCCCTGACAGATTTCTGGGAATTGTTTAACAATAACGTAGGGAGCAGACATTACATTCTTTTTTTTCTTTTTCACTTGCTACTCATTGGTGAGATGTTGGACATTCATGATGCCTCCAATGGCAACATGATTAAGGTCAGTAATTCCAGGGAATGCCTCTACGGGTATTAAATCTGCATCTTACTTTTGCGCATTGCAGTAGACATTTATTTTCTCTTCAGGAGCTAAGTCATTAAGTGGACTAGTAAGGACAAAAAATGTTTTTAGTTATACTATAGCCAGATAGCCAGGAAGGAAATCATACCAAGTGTGCTGGGAATGGAACCGATCCAGACAGAACTTAATAGAATCCAAAAATGAAGGACATGGCTATGCCACTTAAAATAAAATTCCAAAAAGGAGTGATGAATCTAATGTTTTGTATCTATTGAAATTTGGATTGAGGATAAATATATTCTAATGAGAGAGTACAACCACTCTTTCTCATATGAAGCAAACAGGTATTTTGTTCTTCAGGAACCACCTTTGTTGCCCTGACAGACTTCTGGGAATTATTTAACAATAACGTAGGGAGCAGACATTACATTCTTTTTCTTCTTTTTCCCTTACTACTCATTGGTGAGATGTTGGACATTCATGATGCCTCCAATTACAACATGACTAAGGTCAGTAATTCCTGGGAATGCCTCTATTGGTATTATATCTGCATCTTACTTTTGCGCATTGCAGTAGACATTTACTTTCACTTCAGGAGCTTAGTCATTAAGTGGACCAGTAAGGACAAAAAATGTTTTTAGTTATACTGCGTTTACTCTGATAACTATTTGAACTTAAAACATTTAAATTGGTATCCTTATTTCAAATCTGTAAAATATTTGGCAAATAATAGATCAAAAGCAGAAGGTTGAGAAAATAGTGAATCATAATTGCAAAAGAATTTAATACTTTCGAAGAACAGTTAAATTATGTCTTTTTCGGTGCTCTGCACCCTCTAGCTATTTTTGAAGATTTGTCCACCTTCCTTCTCTGGGGTTGTTTATGTTTCTTTCCCTCTTACAACACATCATTATTCACAAAGTACTCAATAGTATCAATCCAAATCAATACCACATCCTGCTTGAGGCTTGCATTTCTGCTGCCTCTGTAATGGCTGCTGCTGCCACTATCAGGAGTAAAATGACCTGTTAGCCATTATATTTGAAAATAGATGAAATCGTAAATTGCAAAACAATCATTTGTAATTCTTGTAAAGATGCTTTTACTTTTGATGCATTTATATACACACATTTACCAGCTGCTTCATTGACCTGTTACCTTAGAATATTTGAGCACCACCAATGCCCAGAACTCTCTCTGGTACTGTGTGTAAAATTGTTTCAGGCTGGAAATTCTGGTCTGATTTTGATCATACATTCCTTCTACAAGGTTTTAAAATCTGAGTTTGGTATCAACTCATCACTAATCCCTGATCTACATAATCTCTTTATCCCTTGAGTCTTGCTATTGGCCTACATTATGTATAGTGGCACTACCCATTAAAAAAACACAGTTTCTCAATTCTAGTGTTTCCAGTTATTATGCTTCATTCCACTGTATCTGTCTGCCTTGTTAAAAACCATTTGAATATCATAAGCTTTATAATATTTACACTGATTCCAATGATGTATTTCAATCAATTTAGGAAGGTTACCATCCAGCATATTACATTTCAGATGAGCAAATGTATTAAAATGAAGAATCCTGACTTTACTGTGAAAATAACTAACTGCATTCATTACTGTTTATTTGCAAATGGTACAGAAATTCCCAGCCAGCACCAATCTATACTTAAAGCTGTAATATTGCACCATAAGCTTCCTGAAAATGGGATCTCTTGTTCTCATTATCTATTCAAATTTAACAACAGTGTGAATGAAGTTCCTGTATGCATTTCGTAGATATAGACTAAAGTCACCCAGAAAATATTGGATTTGTCCATTTCTAATATTAATTTATATTGTCTTAATTTGATTAGATTACTTACAGTGTGGAAACAGGCCCTTCGGCCCAACAAGTCCACACCGACCCGCCGAAGCGCAACCCACCCATACTCCTACATTTACCCCTTACCTAACACTACGGGCAATTTAGCATGGCCAATTCACCTGACCTGCACATCTTTGGACTGTGGGAGGAAACCGGAGCACCCGGAGGAAACCCACGCAGACACGGGGAGAATGTGCAAACTCCACACAGTCAGTCGCCTGAGGCGGGAATTGAACCCGGTCTCTGGTGCTGTGAGGCAGCAGTGCTAACCACTGTGCCCCTTGCCACCCACGCTTAATACATCTTTTAATCTCTCTCACAATCCAATATTTTCTCCATTTTATTTTGCTATATCTACCTGATTTGACTTGAATATTTCAACAGTGCTGTTCCTTAATATTCTTGGTAAAGGTATATAGTTGTTTACAAAGGCTGTAGATACCCTGTTAAAAAAGAGCCATGATTTAGAACAAAAGGTAAGAAATAGAAGCAGGCACAGGCAACATGGTCTCTTGAGCTAGCTTTGCCATTCAAGAAAATCTCCTTATGGTACTTACTTCACTTTCTTGCCTGCTTTCCATAGTCCTCATTTTCTAGTTCTAGGCTCTACCATGAGAGGAAACATCGCCTCTGCAACTACGCAGTCATGCCCCCTTAAGATATTTTGTTGCATTCTAAAACCCAGTAAGTACAGGCACAACATTTTATCATAAACAACCCCTACATCCCAGGAATCAACCTAGTATATCTTCTCTGAACTGTCTCCAATACAAAAATATGCTTGATGTGCTTGACTACAGTCCTATGAGTACAGGAGTTGGGAGGTTGTGTTGAAATTGTACAGGACATTGCTGAGGCCTTATCTGGAGTACAATGTCCAGTTCTGATTGCCCAGTTATAGGAAGCATATTATCAATATGGAGAGATTTACCAGGATGTTGCTGGGTATAGAAGGTTTGAGTTAGAAAGAAAGGCTGATTAGGCTGAGATTTTTTTCACTCGAGCAGAGGAGATTGAGAGGCGATTTAATAGAAGTTTATAAAATAATAAGAGTATAGAGAGAGTTAATGGTGGTTGCCTTTTTCTTAGGATGGGGATTTCAAGGTGAGGGGGCACATTTTTAAGGTGAGATGAGAGAGATTTATAAAAGACATAAGAAATTTACTTTATACAGAGGATGTTTTGTTTGTGGAGTGAATGTCCAGAGAAAGTGGTGGATGCGGGTACAAATACAATGTTTAAAAGACATTTGGACAGATACTTGAATCGGAAAGGTTTGGAGGGATATGGGCCAGGAACTGGCAGGTGGGACTCGTTTAGTTGTGGATTATGTTTGGCATGGTCTGGTTGGACCGAACGGTCTGTTTCCATGCTGTATGAGTGTATGACTCTATAATTTTAAATAAGGAGTGTAAAACTGTACACCATACACTTGCTGTGGTGTTACCAAATTCCATGTACAATTATGAGAAGACTTCCCTGTTTTTATACTCCATTCTCATTGTAATAAATGCCAAATTTCTATTTAGCCTTCCTAATTACTTGCACCTACCTGCTAATGTTTTGTGGTTTCATGTAAAAGTACAAACTTCGCTATTGGAGCATTCTGCAGTGTCTCTCTATTCAAATAATATTCTGTACTCCTTTACTTCAGTCCACAGTGGACAACCTCATTGTATTATATTCCATCTGGTAATTTATTTACCACTCTCATCCCTTTGTACACACTTTGGCTGAAATTTTCCCTTTTTAAGACTAAGATTAGGGCAGATGCTTCCATTAACTCACCCCATCCCCTTCATCAAGTAAGCTTGTTGTATTGTGTTTCAGTAGCTTGTTAATAGCTGACCAGTGAGCTCTGTGGCCTATCTCAGCTTTTATCAGTGGCATTCCAGTTTGCCAGAAATGCTGGCCAATCAGAGGTCAGCACCTTCTGGGTCCTAAAGATAAACATTTGGTTAAGGCCTACTCTTCAGGCGATGCAATGGAATGAGGTGCTTTTTGTCTCTGACACCACCCTCAACCCTCCCTCTCCTGGCAACTTGTACTTCAGGAGTGTGGTTGGAGGCCACATTCATGTCCGCATGCGTTTTTTTGATGCTTCCTCTCCTCCCCCCAGCAGGCTAGTTTCCCTGGCTTCCCAATCATAAAACTAGTTGGTTTGCTTGCCCACTGGGAAGGAAGGTGCTTGAGGAAGTTGAGGCTTTTAAAGGCCTTAATTTCCAATGTCTCATAGTCCTCAATGGATCTACTTTCCCGCTTGGCAAGAAGGAGACTATCCTTCAAGGGCCAATGCACAAAATATTTCCCCTTATGGCTCCATCTTTCACAACCTCCTAGGAGGGGGATGTTATGCCTTATGTGCCCTCCTCTCAGCTAGCTTTCTTACATATTTTTGTATTAGCTGCAAATTTAGTTACAATACTTCCCTTTCTTTTATAACATAAAATATCAGATGTGTTGGACAAAAAGATCTTATAAGATCAGTTGAAGAGAGGTTGTTTGGTTCCTGTCTTGTCACATTATATATTTTACCACAGTATACTTAAAGTATATACATACCCATTCGATAAGTCTCATTGCACCAGATGCTAATCTCTGGTTGATCCACAACAAACTATTGAAGGAAACTGTCTTGAATAGACTGAATTCTTCCTCATGGCTACCTTTGCTAATTTTATTTTCCCAATCTATTTGAAGGTTAAAGTTATTTATAGCATCCTGTCTTTTTTATATGCCCTCGTCTTTGGGATTTATTTTCTGTCCTACAGAACAATATTGTTCAGGGCACCTATAGACTATTTCTACCAATGTTGTCTTCACCTTGTTATTTCTTTCTTCCATCCCATATGGAGTTCACATCATCAGATCCAAGATCATTTCTTGCTATCATCCTTACTCCATCTCGTACTAACAAAGATACCCCACCATGCTTCCCATCCTTGCCTGTCTTTTTGAAAAGTTACGTGCCCTGCAGATTTAGTTCCAATTTTGGATCTCCTTTTAAGCACACCTACATAACTGCTATGGGGATCATAGCCATTAAACTCTTTTTGTACAGTCAGTTCACTTATTTTGTTCTAAATACTATTTGCGTTTAAGTAAAGAGTCATTAATTTTGCCTTTGTGTTTTTTTCTCACCCTTTGACCCTATTTGTTTTTTTTTAATGCTTGAGTACACTGACCCTTCTTCCTGTCCCACTCTGGCTATATTACAGACTAGTTACTCTGTGATGCTGGCATGTCCTTTTTGCTTTGTAAGCCAATATATTGTTCCTCTCAAACATTACCCTCTTCTAATTAATTTAAAACCCTCTCTATAGCCCTAGTTATTCAATTTGTCAGGGCACTGGTCCCAATATAGTTCAAGTGAAACCCTTGTACCTCTGTACTGTTGCCAGTGCTCCATGAACTGAAACCCATTCCTCCATTTCCAATCTTTAAGCCACACATTTAACTCCTTACCTTTATTTTCCCATGAGCCAGTTTGATCAGAAAAGTAATCCTAAATTTATTACCTTGAATGTTGTGCCTTTTAGTTCAGCTCCTAACTGAAAATCTTTGAGCACAACCTTTCTTCTTATCTTATCAATGTTGTTAGTATTAAGTGGGACGAGAACAACTAGATCCCTTCCCTCATACTCCAAGTTCCTCTCTAACCCAGAGAAGATGTCCTTAAACCTAGCACCAGCAGGTAACGCAACTTTTCAGGCTCATGCTCATGGCTGTGGAGAACAGTATCTATCCCCTAATTATGCTGTTCCCTGCATTCTTATTTCCTCTGCCTACTTGAGTAGCTCCCTTTTCCACCGTGCAGAGGTCAGTTTTCTCTTTTTCCCTATAATCCCTACTCTCATTATTTAGTTTATAAATTGTTGGACAGTCGCAGAGACTGACACTCTCTTTTCTTCTGTCCGTTTTCCCTATTCCGGTGTCTCCTACAATCGCGCCCTCCTGTTCATGATCCCAGAACAAATTTAAAGTACCTTCACCTCCTGGAGCAAAGTGTCCAGGTAAATTTCCCGTTTCCTCACATGGCATAATGTCTGCAGTTCGTAGACCATCTCATGAACTCAGATCCAAAATTGCTAAAACTACAAACACTTGCCACAGGTGTGTTCATTGTGGATCCTCTTGGTGTCCAGCAGCTCCCACATGCTACAGCTGCAGCACATCATCCAACCTGCTATTTGTATCTTCATTTTATTTAAGGTATGAATTAAATTACTGTAGCGTCCCTTCTGTTTACACTGGAATAAGACAAGACGTGGCTCATTCATAAACTTCGAGAATATTGTCTTTTTGTTCTTACAGATCATTTGCTCAATTTTAATGTCGTTGGAATTTGTGTGGTGCAGTGTAAATATTCAGCCATCCTCAGTTTCAGTCCTCAATGGTTTTCAGCCAATAAATAATTAGTCATTTTTTGTCAGAAAGCTTGGCCTTTATAACAGATCAAACTAACTCTCTCTTTGATTTAATTGGGCACAAGCTTCTCTTATTTTGGGAAAAAAAGACTTCTGAAATACTGCTTTCTTGCTATTAATTTGGATGTATCTACTTGTGTTTGGATCTAATGCACCAAAGAGCTAATAGGATAATTGTGGCAACTAAAGGTTCAAGATTAAGGAATTTGCAAAAGTACCTTTTAAAATCATTATTTGAATTACATGTGTAATAATAAGCTTTAACTGAAATGATTTTAGAGCAAATCAAGTTTCAACTAAAAATGAAAAAAAAATGAGTAGAAGGGAATAGGAGAAACTATATTTGATGTGACCTAAGAAAATCTTGTTACTTAACAAACCTTAAGTTTAAAATAAAGTACAGACTCTGGCCTGAAAAATCATTGTGTTAAAAAAAGACAGGCAGGCATGTCATTCAAATACGGTACCTTGTCTGCTAATTAGCAATAATTTCAGTATTATTCTCTTTTAATTGCTCTATACTTTTAACATTTATTTATGTATGGTGCAAGATATTTCTGTGTGCAAATTAAAACATTAATTCTTGAATTAGCAAATTTGTATTCTAGATGATCTCCATAAATTTGAAGAGAATTTGGCAATCAAGTGGAAAAACACAATGAATTCAATCAGTAAATTACTGATGAGATTTGTAGCTCAGTGTTGTGCAAGTGTCAGGGCAGATTGTAGAGCAGGTACAGCTACTGAATCATAAAGATAATTTACAAATCTTTTTTTTTCTACTTTTATTTAGAAATAACTTATACATAAGTACATATGAAAAGTTTCTTATTTTGTTCTGTGCAATTTTTCCAGTCAGGAAAAAGAAACACAAAATACACTGGAATTTTACATCCCACTGAGCTAACATGCAGTTGCAAATAGCAAGCATTTTTTTTTAAACTCATGCAGGAAGAATATTTTTACATTTTTAAGCAATGAGAGGTCTAAAAACTCACAGACCATTATTATATTTTGGAAGGGAGAGCTTAGACAGTGCTCCTAGGTGGCAGCTGCACCTAACTTTAATGCGTTTGTTAGCATGTAGTTCTGAATCTTGGAATGTGCCAGTCTGCAACACTTGGTCGAGGACAACTCTTTATACTGGAAACCAGGTTTCAGGCAGCACAAACTGTTCACCAAGTTGTTGGTCTTCCGGGCACTGTCGATGTTTGTCTCAGTGTGCATTGCAGAGAAAAGCCTGTAGAGCATAGATTCCTGCATCACAGAGCTGCTTTGGATAAATCTCAAATTAAAAATGACAGCATTGCTCTCAGGTCTTCTTTGCAAAGGCACATTCTCGAAGGAGGCGTGCGACAACCTGTATGATCCCTCCAGAAAAGAAAACTACGTGGTGCAAATTAGTATCTCTGTCCTCTATAAATTCGCCAGTGTACAATGAGCATGTTTAAGTGATGAGAATTTCTGTATTTTTGCAAACATGCTAACTTTAAAAAGCCTTTTAAGTCATTCAGTGTAACCTGCAAAGGCTTTAAGCAATCTTAACATGGATATTTTTACAACTGATGCTGTAATTACCACATTACACAAATGCTTTCTGTATAAACATGTATGTTATGTCTGATCTTGCATTGAGAAATTGTATTGTAGAACAAATATGAAACAAAGCACAATTACTGAGTCCTTTTTAGAAAATCAGCAGTTGGCTCGCAGTATGTTGAAATTCTTCCCACTTCTGCCATTCTTGGAGCTTTGAAATTTGTATATTTATCTAATTCCATTAGTTTTCACAAGAAATTACAACATTTTCCAGAAAAGGTTTACATGGATTGCTGCATTTCCTGGTATCCAAGTGTATCATTTGAAACCAATTGGTGTGATTTGAACTGAGTCTTAATCACAGACAATCATAGTCCAGGAGTGAAGTGTTTGAAAGTTGTCACAATTTGTTAAATTTATGTATGTAGTCATATAGGCATCAAAGGCAGCTTTCGATAGGCTATGACATAACCAAATAATGAACAAAATCTTCCTATACATTTTCAAATTTTTTCCCAAGAATTTCACTCACCCTTCCATTTCAGTTGATATTCTATTCTATTATCTGTTCTCTCTCTGGCACCTTGATGTCATTTTCACCAGTGTAATCTAGAACATTACAACGCAGTACAGGCCCTTCTGCCCTCGATGTTGCGCTGACCTGTGGAACCAATCTGACACCCATCTAATCTACACTATTCCATTCTCGTCCATATGCCTATCCAATGACCTTAAAGTTGGAGAGTCTACTACTGTTGCAGGCAGTACATTCCATGACCCTAATACTCTTGAGTAACGAAACTACCTCTGACATCTGTTCTATATCTATCACCCCTCAATTTAAAGCTAATCATCCCATTCGAGAAAAAAAGCTCTCACCGTCCAACCTATCTAACCCTCTGATTATCTTATATGTCTCAATTATGTTGCCCCTCAACCTTCTTCTCTCCAACAAAAACAGCCTCAAGTCCCTCAAACTTTCCTCGTAAGACCTTCCCTCCATACTAGGCAACATCCTAGTAAATCTCCTCTGAACCCTTTGCAAAGCTTCCACGTTCTTCCTATAATGCAGTGACCAGTACTGTATGCAATACTCCAAATGTGGCCACACCAGAGTTTTGCACAGCTGCAGCATGATCTCATAGTTCTAAAAACTCAATTCCTCTACCAATAAAAGCTAACACACTATCTGCCTTCTTAACAACTGCATCGACCTATCTGCATTCCTGTTACTCCTTCCAAAATGAATCACATCACCCTTTTTCATATTAAACTCCATTGCCACCTCTCAGCCCAGCTTTGCAGCTAATCTGTCCCTCTGTAACCTGCAACATCCTTCGTCACTATCCACAGCTCTACCGACCTTAGTGTCATCTGCAAATTTACTAACCCATCCTTGTATCCTCTCAACCAAGTCATTTATATAAATGACAAACAATAGTGGACCCAAACAGATCTTTGTGGTACCTCACTAGTAACTGAGCTCCAGGATGAACATTTCCTATCAGCCACTAGAGGGCATAGGTTTAGGGTGAGAGGGGAAAGATGTAAAAGAGACATAAGGGGCAACTTTTTCACGCAGAGGGTGGTACGTGTATGGAATGAGCTGCCAGAGGAAGTGGTGGAGGCTGGCACAATTGCAACATTTAAGAGGCATTTGGATGGGTATATGAATAGGAAGGGTTTGGAGGGATATGGGCCAGGTGTTGGCAGGTGCGACTTTGTGTTTTGTGCAACAGCCTACTGTGGGGAAACTTATCAAATGCTTTACTGAAATCCATATACACCACATCAACTGCTTTTCCCTCATCCACCTTCTCAAAGAACTCAATAAGTTTGTGAGGCACGACCTACCCTTCACTAAACAACATTGACTATCCCTAATCAACTTATTCATCTCTAGATGATGATAAATCCTATCTTTTATAACCCTTTCCAACACTTTACCCATAACCGAAGTAAGGCTCACAGGTCTATAATTTCTAGGGTTGTCTCTACTCCCCTTCTTGAACATTTGCTATCCTGCAGTCTTATGGCACTATTCCTGTGGATAATAATGACAAAGATCAAAACCAAAGGCTTGGCAATCTCCTCCCTGGCTTCTCTGAGAATCCTCAGATAAATCCCATCTGACCTGGGCGATTTGTCTATTTTTATACTTTCCAGAATTGCTAACAACTCCTCCTTATGCGCCTCAATCCCATCTAGTCTAGTAGCCTGTATCTCAGTATTCTCCTCGACCACATTGTCTTTTTCTAGTGTGAATACTGAGGAAAAGTATTCGTTTAGCGCTTCCCCTATCTCCTTTGACTCCACACACTACTTCCCACTACAATGCTTTATTGGCCCTAATCTTACTCTAGGCAAAAGTGATGACTGCAGATGCTGGAGATCAGAGTCAAGATTAGAGTGGTGCTGGAAAGGGACAGCAGCATCCGAGGAGCAGGAAAATAGAGTATTCAGGTGACCAGCCTGTTTTGAACACACTAATTTTTTCAGGCTGGTGGTCTGCCATGAGGGAAGCTACCGCCTGTCCCAGCCCCTGCTTCTCCGTGCTCCCTTGATGCTCTTAGCTGAGAGTCCTGGGAATCCGAGCGTTTACTTTGACAAAACTTAGAGTGCTCAAAGCAGGCTGGTCGTCTGAATACTCAAGTTTTCTGTTCCTTGGATGCTGCCTGACCTGCTGTGCTTTTCTAGTACCACCCTAATCTTACTCTAGTCATTTTTCTTTCCTGATATAGCTATAGAAAGCCTTAGGGTTTTCCTTCAAGAGATTCAACTTCCTTAGTAAACCATGGCTCTCGCGCTCAACAACTTCTTCCCTGCCTGACCGGTACATACTTCAAGGACCCGCAGCTGATCCTTGAGTAAGCTCCACATTTCTATTGTGACCATCCCCTGCAGTTTCCTTCCCCATCCTATGCATCCTAACTCTTGCCTAATCGCATTGTAATTGCCTTTCCCCCAGTTATAACACTTGCCCTGTGGTATACACCTATCCCTTTCCATCACCAAAATAAACCTAACAGAATTGTGGTCACAATCACCAAATTGTGCTCACCTACCTCCAAATCTAACACCTGGCTGGGTTCATTACCCAGTATTAAATCTAATGTGGCCTCGCTCCTTGTTGGCCTGTCTACACATTGTGTCAAGAAACCCTCCTGCGCACATTGGACTAAAACTGACCCACCTAATTTATTTGAATTATAGTATTCCCAGTCAATATTTATCAGTTAAAGACCCCATAACCTCTGTGCTGACTCCACCAGGATGATTATCGCTGGCGGATAAACAATGGATGCTTCACCAGAAGAGTGGGGGGAGGGGGGGGAAGGATAGGAAATTAACAAATAATCAACAGTGTAACCGTGGCAATATTGGGAAAAATGTCTTAAAGTTGTTAGAAGTTGGAATGTTCTGCCTGGGAGTGTGGTGGAGGAAGATTCTATATGAGGTTTCAACAGAACTGGAGAAACAATTGAAAGTGATGAGTTAAGAGGGATATGGAGATAGGGCTGGAAAATGGGAGTAACTGGGTAGCTCTTTTGGGAGAGCTGTCATGGGTCAAATGGCTTCTGTTGTGGAAGAATCACTCAATGCTCAATTTAAAAAAAATACCAGGAGATGCAGAAAATCCTTCAAGAAATTAAACTTTAATCTTGCAAAATCAAAGTTGTGGGAGCCAACAAAATGTCTTCCTGACTCCCCACTATCTCTTTGTTCTCCTGCAATTTATACGGTTGTTCCTTCCGCATTTATCTGATGGCATTAGCATACCCAATTATGCTGGCTTACTTTGCCTTTCTAAACTAATCATCACCTGCCACACTAGTTTCCTCCATCAACTTAACCTATCACATGACAATACCATGATCTTCAGCATTAGCTCATCTTCCAGTGATTAAACTAACCTATCACAGTGCACTCCCGTTATCTGTTACTGGAGCCCTGTAACATGATCTCGGGCATGCATTCACTTCGTGTTCTAAGTGAACCATATAACTGCCAGAATAGCTTCCATATATTCCCCCCTTTGAGACCAACTGGTCTCGCACAGAAATAACATAAGGAGGCTGAACACCCAAAGGCCAAATTGATTGACAGAACCCCAAAAGCAGGCAATAACAATTTCCGAGGCCCAGACCTCAAAGATTCTCCTTCCACACCTGGAGTCACAGGCCAAAACCCCGTCCCACAATAACAGGAACAGGAAAAAAGACCCAAAGGACCCCACACAACCGAAAGGCACACATGCAACACATGAAAGTCAGGCATCTCCATCAGAATAAGGCTTCAGCACTACAGTAGACGTCAGATCACCGAAGCAGACCGGTGAGCCCGCAGCGGAAGAGGAGGCTGGGCCAGACTCCACTGGAACAACAGGGATCCATCGCTCAGCAAGACACTAAAAAAAGACTTAACAAGAGGAAGAGCACAGAAAAAGACAAAGGCAACAACAAGCAACACAAAACCTGCAACAATCCCAAATGTAGCGAATCAAGCCCCCAATCTGCACAGAACACCATCCAACCAGCCCAAGGCCTGCTGAGTCCACCACGCCACCCGACCAGTCGCATCCAATTGCTCACCCAATGCAGAGAGGGCATCAGCAGATTAATCAATAAATTGCTGCTGATCGTAACAGATATAATTAATTCACCCAACATTCATGCAAGTCCCAATGGTAGGGATAAGTGACTCCCAGCCTGCGGCAATCTCACTCCTGGCCCAAAACATATTGGGGACACCCCTTGGCTAACCAATACCAAGAAAGTGTTTTACCGGATCAGGGACATACTCCCATTTAGGATGGTGCAGAGTCGGTTATGATAGCCGCAGTGGCACTATCAAGCAAGGTGCGCCAATAGGCCCCTTCCTGTTACCAAACACTGGCTCCCTCAGTATTTCCTGTGTGTGGATAGCTGTTGCATGTATTACTTAAGTTCAAGTTCCAGTTGTTCCAAGCTAGGCGCATCATATGGACCCCTCTACTTGGGCACTGGCATGGTCTACCGGTAAGCATTTCATGCAGCGCCAAGTTAGTCATGCAGTTAGTTTGCATTAGTGGCAGCGGCAGCGCATCAACCCAATTAAGATTGGAGCTCGCACAAATCTTACTCAGCTTAGCTTTCAAAGTACCATTAATCCATTCCACCATAACCTGTGACTGGGAATGATACACACAGCCAAGCCTGTGCTTAATCTGCAAAGTCTTCAGCACCAATTTAACCACCATCTGGATAAAGGCAGACCCATTACCCAAACCGATCTCCGATGGTAGGCCAAACCATGAAATAATCGTTAAAAGCGTTACCACTATCTGCCCCTGAATCTTTCGACGGGGTCTCTTCTACCCATCTACTAAACCTATCAATGACCACCAACATCCCGATTTTCTCACTGTCTACATCGTCGATCACCAAATGCTTAAATGGTCCATCAGGTACAGGCATATGTCCTATAGGGGTCACTATCCCCTTTCTGACATTACTTTGAGAACAAACATCACATTGCGATAATATATAACTCACTGAACCCTGCAAGTAAGGTGACTAAAAGCCATCCATCTCTATTTACCTCAGCACTTGCCCTCTAGCACAGTGATCCAAACCATGTGCTGCCGAGGTGAGAATGGTCAACAAAGGGGTAGGTGCAACCCACAAACCTCCTTCTGTGCACCACAGGCCTTCCTAGTTATGCTTGCCCCCCACCCCCTCCTTTGTCCCTGCAACAGCTGCTTAGCTTAGGTCAAAGGAAGAGCCAAGTACAAAGAAAATTTACAGCCCAGGAATAGGCATTTCGGCCCTCCAAGCCCGAGCCGCTCCAAATCCACTGTCTAAACCTTCATACTTTTGTAGACCTCAATCAGGTCCCCCCTCAATCTCCTTTTTTCTAAATGAAAACAATCCTAACCTACTCAACCTCACTTCATAGCCAGCACCTGCCATACCAGGCAATATCCTCGTAAACCTTCTCTGCACTCTCTCCAAAGCGGTAATGTGGCAACCAGAACTGTACTCAGTATTCTAAATGCGGCTGAACTAATGTCTTGTACAATTTTAACTTGGCCTGCCAGCTCTTGTACTCAATAGCCTGTCCGATGAAGGCAAGAATACCAAATGCCTTCTTGACCACTCTATCCACCTGTGAGAAAACCTTCAGGGTACAACGGACCTGAACTCTCAGATCTCTCTGCTCATAAATATTTTCCAAGGCTCTTCCGCTTACAGTATAGTTCAATCTAGAATTGGACTTCCCAAAATGCATCACCTCAAGTTTGCATGGATTGAGCTTCATCTGCCACATCTCTGCCTAACTCTCCAGTCTATATTCTCCTGTATTCTTTGATAGTCCCCTATGCTTTCTATTACTTCGTATCATCTGCAAACTTGCTGATCAGACCAAAAGTACCCTCTTCCAGATCATTCATGTATATCACAAACAACAGTGGTCCCAGCACTGATCCCTGTGGAACACACTGGTCACCTTTCTCCATCTTGAGAAACTCCCTTCAACTACGACTGTCTCCTGTTGCTCAACCAGTTCTTTATTCACCTAGCAAGAACACCCTGCAAACCATATGACTTCACTTTTTCCATTAGTTTACCATGGGGAACCTTATCAAATGCCTTACTAAAGTCCATGTATATGACATCTACAGCCCTTCCTTCATCTATCAACTTGGTTACTTCCTCAAAGAACTCCATTAAATTGGTAATGCACAATCTCCCTCGCACAAAACCGTGCTGTCGATCACTGATAAGCCACTCTTCTCCAAATATAAATAGATCTTATCCCTCAGTATCTTCTCCAGCAACTTTCCCACCACTGACATTAGGTTCACTGGTCTGTAGTTACCTGGAATATCCTTACTACCCTTCTTGTATAGGGGGACAACATGAGCAACCTTCCAGTCCTCTGGCAACTTACCTGTGATTAAGGATGCTACAAAGATATCTATCAGGGCCACTTTTAGCCCACTTGATTCCTTGTTAGAGGGTGCTCCCTGGACCGGCATATTATTCATCACAGTAGCTCCGATCAACCCTACTGTCACTGGCAACATTGTCTTGCTTTCTTTCGTTCTTTCTTTTTAAGTTCCTGAGCTGCAGCAGTGTCAACTTTCATTGCACCTTCTCCTATTGGTCAGCCAGCTCCTTTGTCTTTCCAGTATCTTTCGACCGCATGGACTACATGTTCTCTGAACTCCTGGCGGGCCATGGACGTCAGACCCACTACCTCCTTCAACTTAGATTTGACTTGAGGGGGCCTTACCTCAGCAATAGCAGTCCGAAACTTCATGGTCAACAGCTGACTACCTTCCACATCCTGTTCTGTTTCAAGCCTCCACCTTTTCAACTGGTTGTCCAAATAGGCTGCTGGGTTTTCAGTGTCTCCCAATGGATGCCTTCTCAAAACTACGGGATCAGTCTCAGGTAGGCAACAATCTAAGGGCCTGCCGTACCCTTTGTTTTATTCGATCAAACCCAGCACCATCAATCATCGGATTGTCCACCACCTTCCTCAGGTGGGCTCGGTCCATTACCGTTCTTAATGTCGAGAGTCCCACCACCTGTATTAGCAGTGCCTTCAAATCCCCCATAGCCAACAACCGTCCTGTGATTTCATCTTCAAAGGCTCTAATCCACTTTCCTACTCCACCATGTAAATTGGGCAACACATTTCTCAGCCTTTCCAGATCCTGGGTCCCCCAAAGAATGTATAACAGCTGTCTCCCCTCTTTTACAGACAAATGCAAACTTATTAAAATTACAGACTTATTAAAATTGCTACATTTTGATTCCTCACCAGATTCCAATTCTAATTTAACTTGTACTTCAGCATTCTCCCCTATGTTACTGCCATGTTACATGTCCTGCTTTTCGTTTCTTTATTTTAAACACATTTTGTTCTGGGTCAGTTGCATCCAAATCTAATTCCCCCATTATCTCTATTGTCCCCTTATCACAAGACAATGTATTACATTCTCCTCCCCCAAATGGGGGAGGGTTGCCCCAAGCCTTCCAACCTGGGAAATACAGATGTAGACCCCTGCTGGGCCTCCATACTGGAAGGCTCTTTATTCTGCACTAAGCACGTGGAGATGTTTTCATCCCAGCCTTTGTGCAGAGAAACCGCTCATCCTGCTCTCTAGCACCCCATGATTGCAATTGGTGCCTGAAAAATCATTCCCAAACCTCCCCTACAATTCCATACAGCCGTAAAATTTCCAACTCCTATTCCCTCTTCAACATTGTCTTGTCTGATTTACCCTTAGGTCAGTAATTCTTAATTAACCCTTTCATTTCGGTGCGCATATTTCTATCTTTCGGCCATTTAATAAATACTTGGTTCTTCTTTCATATTTTCCAGAAATTTTTACAAAACGGTGTCTTACTACTGGAAATTTCTTACTCAGTATCCCAATTACAGTCCCTTATCAATCTATCAGTTCCTAAACGTCCTCGATTGCAGCTAATTAATACAAACAACCTATTCTCATTCATTCATAGAGTCATAGAGATGTACAACATGGAAACAGACCCTTCGGTCCAACCCGTCCATACCGACCAGATATCCCAACCCAATGTAGTCCCACTGCCAGCACCCGGCCCATATCCCTCCAAACCCTTACTATTCATATACCCATCCAAATGCCTCTTAAATGTTGCAATTGTACCAGCCTCCACCACATCCTCTGGCAGCTCATTCCATACACGTACCACCCTCTGC
>NC_057739.1:32911927-32986357 GCF_004010195.1 Chiloscyllium plagiosum | reverse complement strand
ATTTCCCTCTTAAGTATACTCCTACTTCCTTTATACTCTTATGAGGATTCACTCAATCTATCCTGTCTATACCTTACATATGCTTCCTTCTTTTTCTTAACCAAACCCTCAATTTCTTTAGTCATCCAGCATTCCCTATACCTACCAGCCTTCCCTTTCACCCAGACAGGAATATACTTTCTCTGGATTCTTGTTATCTCATTTCTGAAGACTTCCCATTTTCCAGCCGTCCCTTTACCTGCGAACATCTGCCTCCAATCAGCTTTCAAAAGTTCTTGCCTATTACTGTCAAAATTGGCCTTTCTCCAATTTAGAACTTCAACTAAACCAGTCTAAACCAATTCAGTCTAAACCAATCTAGGAGTGCATCTGCAAATTGCACTAATTACTAACGGTTTCTTGAAAAATCTTCTCAAAAAATTCTTGAATTCTTATAGTGCACAATAAAATCAAAACACCCCCGGATCTCGAGCTCCAGGGAAACAAAACACAAACATTCAACCACCAAAAAAAATTATGCATACAAACCAGATCATAATGGTTAAACTATAAAATCTCTCTCTCTCACACAGACTCACACACGCAGAAACATTCTGCAAATTACAACTGCTCTCTCCCTCTCTCTCTTTCTGTATCTGTCTGTGTGTGTCTCTCTCTCTTTGTCTGTCTGTCTGTCTCTCTCTCTCTCTCTCTCTCTCTCAGAGCCTTGGTGCGAACAGCCATAACTCAATCTTTGTCAGCCAGAGCCTTACTTAAACAGACCCTTTGTTCATTTCCTATTATCCTACAGGCCTCATCTAAAACATTTACCCGTCTAGTAACACTATAACACTATGATTATTCTCTGCAATTTTACCTTTAATCATCCACTACCAATCTGCCAGCTTTCTAAACAGGTCTATCAGTGTTTCCAGTAAAACAATTTCCTCTTATTTATTCTGCCCAATTAGTTCAGGCCCTCATTTCCTGCGAGGCGGTATCTATAGGTACTTACATTCACCACGTGGAATTTTACTATCACAATGTGGACTTTTATTATCACATGGACTTTTTACTATCACCACATGGACTTTTTACTAATCTCTTTATTCTATACTACTCACCCCTCTGCGCAGTTTTCCTGAACAATCCTCTGCGTCTCCTCAAACTTTAATTTATCATCCACCTTCTAGTTCTTTGAATTGGAGACCCACCAGCAGCTTTCTTTGCGCTTCTGCATTCCCAAGGACCTCCCTTACCTGACAGATTACAGTCCGAATTAACAACAAAATGCTTATCTTTGTTGTGGGTGGCCAGCCCTTGAATGTCTACTACAGGGAAGTTCTTGGTTCAGCTGAAAAGTACATTGAAGCTGCAACTTCTTTTCAGAGGGAATGGTCTCTTTCCGATCCCATCCTCGTCGCCAAATTTGTTGTGGAAGAATCACCAATGCTCTATTTAAAAAATTACCAGGAAACGCAGAAAATCTTTCACGAAATTAAACTTTAATCTTGCAAAATCAAAGCTGCATGAGCCAGCAAAATGCCTCCCTGACTCCCCACAATCTCTTTGTTCTCCTGCAATTTATACAGTTATTCTTCCAGCGCTTATCTGATGACATAAGCCAGCATGATTGGGTATGCTAGCTTTGCCTTTCTAAACTAATCATCGTCTGCCACACTAGTTTCCTCCATCACACTTAACCTATCACATTACAATACCATGATCTTCAGCATTAGCTCATCTCCCAGTGATTTAACTAACCTATCACAGTGCACTACCATTATCTGTTACTGGAGCCCTGTAACATGATTCTGGGCATGCATTGCAACACTAAGTGAACCACATAACTGCCAGAATAACTTCCATACTTCCTTCTGTACTGTAAAATTCTGTCAGTCTTACTGTAATTGAATTTACAAAATTTTAAAGGAAAGCGAAAGTTAGCCACATAACAACTGATCTTTGGCAGTACGTTCCAAACATGTGAGGTCTACCTTCTCGCAGGCCAGGTGGCACGAAATGCATGTGAGCACCACTACCTGCAAGTTTCTTTCGATGCCACACAACATCCTGACATAGAATTATATTGCCATTCCTTCACTATCACTGTGTCAGAAACATGGGGTGAGGTGAGAGGGCACAGTGTTGGTTGGTGATGAGAATTCTGAGGAATTTGTGCAAGCTGGAGTGAGAAGTATTGAACTCCATGTCCCTATAGGATGTCTGACTTGTTAACTGTTACGTTCGAAAATACAGTCATATTCATTGTTTTCTGTAAAATTTTAAAAGAAACGAGCTCAATTTATAATTCACAAAAATCATCTTCCACGAAAATGTCATAAGACATGCAGTAGAAGCATGACATGGGGCAGGATGTTATTAATCAAATAAACTGTCATATTGTAGTAGAATACAGACAGCATCCATGTCCTTATGCCCTTATGTCTAAAATTGAACAATTTGGAAAATGCTAAATTTAGTAATTATTCACAAAGGATGAAAAAGTTATAAGGTGTACTGCCTTGGATCACATCTCCTTGTTTCATAGTAGCCATCACAGGAACTGCAGAAATGGAGATCCTGTATGTGTCTTGTGTTGTCCCTTTCATCCATTGAAGGGAATAATTGAAATTGAAGGAGTAGTTAAATGTTTCATTAAAATAGGAGTGAAGTATGAAATAAAAGCTACAAAACTAGAAAGTTGACATGCTGTAGTTTACTGAGCACTTGTTACTGACCCAGGTTATTTCTGACTAAGAAGAACGATAGGTCGAGAGTGTGGTACTGGAAAAGCACAGCAGGTCAGGCAACATCCAAGGAGCAGGAAAATCAATGTTTCGGGAAAAAGCATATCATCAAGAATTTCCTGATGAAGGTCTTTTGCTCGAAATGTCAATTTTCCTGCTCATCGGATGCTGCCTGACCTGATGTGCTTTTCCAGCACCACACTCTCGACTCTAACCTTCAACATCTGCAGTCCTCACTTTCGCCTAAGAAGAAATGTATACCAATGTATTTAATTGGCCATGGCAAATTGCAAGTTTTGCAGCCTGCATGTTAAAAATAGAAAACTTGAGTTTCTCATCTCATATTTGAGTGGTGTATTCATCAAATGCTTGAAAACTGTACAAGTTAAACATCAGACAAAAGAAATAAAAAGCTCCCTCTGCTGGTTATTGAGACTTAGCAGGCAGTTAGAAGATGTAGCAGAACATAACCAACCCTATCTATATAAGAAATATAATTCTGAAAATAGAAGGGACCAATGAACAAATTCTCAGAATTCTTATTAGAATTCACCCTGGGTTGACCAATTAGAATAACAGAGTGGAAAGAAACGGTGAGGAGCTACTCCTCCAATCACAGGCTCTCACATGTTTTTTACTGATGTTCACTGGTGAACCTAGCAACCGAAATGAGAGAAGCAGCTATGATTGCAGAAGCACTAAGCAATTAGGTAAGCAAGTGTTGGCAATGAGGGAGTTGCTGTCAGAATATATTGCTGGGGACCAGCACCATGGGAGAATGGAGGGAAGGGGGGAGAGGTGGCGGGTGGATATGGCTGTAGATGGTGGTTGCCAAGGTGTAGTAGGAGATAGGGAGGCCAGAAGGACATGGTTGGCAAAACACCCAGGGCTACAAGAATAGTTATGGAGGCGGGGAGGTTGCAAGGCGGCCGGGACGGAAGATGAAGGCCACAAATGAACGTGGAATTTATAGTTTAACGCTACATGTGAATGGGGTAAATGCATTGGATGTTGTTATAAAGAGTACTCGTTAAACCATTTCAGTTTTGTAATATATGATAAAAATATGTGATCTCTCCAAGATAGGTGTAATTAGGGTGGTATCTTTTTGTATATGGAAATATATGTAAATTATTTTGAAAGAATACATTTGGTACTAACTTATGTCTTTGATTTTCTGCCAATTTAAATACTGCTGTTGCTTAGGAAATGTGACTTTAAATCTAATACCAGGTTGATTATTTATTGAAGGTTTTGATGTGTTAGTCCAGTTCAGTTTACGTGAGCTCAGATGCCCTGTATATCAAAACGTATATAGATGGTAATATTGCCATGTGACTGCATCATCTAATAAGAGTCAATGAAAATGAGAAAGGGTGCCCCCCCCCCACTGCCCCCCCATCAGAAAAGTAACCATTGAGAAATTCTCAAGAGGAGCCCTGAAAACCAAATGTCTTGAATGATTAAAAAAAAGAGAAGTGTTATGTTATGTAATGACTTTACTTACAAATTTATTAAAGGAACTTGAAACATTTCTAGGATTTTCAAAATTTAGGATTTTGCGAATGGAATTATGAACACCAGTTATTTTAAAGTAACTGGCTTACATATTGTCATGACAAGAAGCTTGATACTTCAGTATTCCTTTACAACACAAAGAAGGAAATCAAATTTTGCAAAAAATTGCTTGAGAACGACAATGGAGACATCTTGAAAAATTGGATATTAAAATGATTTGTTTGTTTAAAAAGGAAAAGATATTAGAAATGAAAGACTATTTACAGCAATGAAAATCATTCTCCAAACTCTGTACAATTTGGTAATTTTCACTAGTTTTGAATTTGATTTATTTGATCTTAGGAGAAAGTAAAACAATTTTGTATAGTCATGGCAATAATTATCATAGTACATCACTTAATGAGTGTGTATTGGTAATCTTGAAAATATTTCTTATGTCAATGTACTATAAGTTAGGTAATTTATGTCGTATATTTTCATGATTAACTTTTAAAAATGTGGCTTAATCTCATGAAGGCAGAAGATCAGGCAGTGTGAGACATTAGTAATTATTTAATTTTTTGCATTAAGGTGAGCATTAAGTCTTTAATAGTGAGAGCCACCTTCTTTACTATCTAGATTGTAATTGTAAATAAACATAGTTGTGAAATTGTAATAGATACGATCAGAATGAGGGAGAATGCAAGTCTTTAATTTGAGTTAGTATTTATTTTTAATTTGATAATCCATAAATGTATAATTGCACGTGTGAAAAGACATGGATGGTTCTGATTATGCTGCTGTGTATTTCTTGTAAACGGATACAAAAGACAAAATGTTGACAGTTGTTTATGTCAAAATGTCTAATTAAGCGATTGAACAACATCTAAAGTTTTCTAGAAATTTAACAAATCTTTGTTAGACAAATGCAATCTTAGAAGCAGAGAACTAAAACAGGGAAAACATCTGTTCACTAGTGTTTTAAAAAATGTCGTGTTATCTTAAGGAAGACCATTAACTTTTGAAAAGAATGTAAAGCTCTTAGTTATTGACTGAAATAAATTATACCATAAGATTTTATACTTTCACTAAAAACCATTACTGCGTAAGAATTAGACAAAAAAAGTCCTACTTGGTTAATACTATATTTCATAAATCCTGAATAGTTAAGCCAATAAACCTCAACAGGTCTCTTACTGTTCTATATGATTCCATCCAAAGTACCCTTACACATTGAGATCCTGAGATTCATTCGCTTCTCCTACTGGAATCACCAAATATGAAACAATGGGCGGCACGGTGGCACAGTGGTTAGCACTGCTACCTCACAGCGCCAGAGACCCGGCTTCAATTTCCGCCTAAGGCAACTGTCTGTGTGGAGTTTGCACATTCTCCCTGTGTCTGCATGGGTTTCCTCCGGGTGCTCCGGTTTCATCCCACAGTCCAGAAATGTGCAGGGTAGGTGAATTGGCCATGCTAAATTGCCCGTAGTGTTAGGTGAAGGGGTAAATGTGGGGGAATGGGTCTGGGTGCGTTGCTCTATGGAGGGTCGGTGTGGACTTGTTGGGCAGAAGGGCCTGTTTCCACACTGTAAGTAATCTAATCTAAGTAATCTAATCTAATCTAAAAATTTGCAGAATTTGCATTGATTTTTCCTTAGTTATTTGGCCTTTCTGTGGTATGAAGTGTCATGGGGAACTTTCCATAAACTATCCTCCAATTTTCCCTCAAAACCTCATGACTCTGGACTTTTCAGCTCAGACTTGGATCTCACTCCATTTGTGCTTAGTATTTTAAAAATCAGGAACATCTTTGGATTTGTGGTTTCTGTTTCCTTTGTCCTAGCTATGGACAAGTACTGTTTTCTCCCAATTTGTTCTCCTGGCTCTGTAATAGTTCTTAGTCTCATTTCAGTTTTTCAGCTCTGAGCAGACTCTACCTCTGCTTTCCCTAAGCCCTAACTAAGCTGATTGCTGACTGGACTACTATCTATTCCTGTGAAAAATCACACATGAATAAATTTAAAAGAAAGGATGTCCCTTATTCTCTCAGTCTAATCTGGAACACTCTGCAATGCTCCAAATAAAAGTGTAAATTAATTATATTTTACCTTCGAAACAACTTGTTTATTCTGTGCCCCACATGACTAATTTATATCTCTAATGGAGTTAATGGCCTTCTTTGCAGACTTCCTGGTTCCACCAAGAAATTCAACATTTACAAGTTGCTTTTAACCTTTTTGATCTGGGAAGCCAACATGAATAATTGAAACTTTTCCAGTTTACCCTTCAACTTCAAATCATTATCAAAGATATCTTGAGACATACTGGGTGGTCAGACAGATCCAAAGTAGCCATTATAATCCTAGATGGGAGTACCACTTTTCAGCACACCAGCAACAACATAAAACTTTTTTGCATTTCAATTACACCAGATCTGATTGAAATCTATTTGCTTTGGAGTTGATTCCTAGTGTCTCAAGCTTCCGCTTCCATTTTCTTATTCAATCCCAACCTAAATGTCTTAACAACTAAATCATAGGAATCATGGAGTTGAACATTTTCATAGCACTTGGGTCATGCAGAGTGGGTGGTGGGAGGAGAAAAGGATGTAGGGGAGAGAAGTGTGAGGTGTATAGGTGACCTTCATCTGTACCTTAACCTAGACAATGGAATGTCTCTGATGTATTGGAAACCAATTGTAAAATCCTAGCTAGCTCACTAACAAGCATTTATTTAACAAAGCCCTTAATACTGGCTGTATCCAATGGGGAACGGCTGGGTGGACTTGCTGGATATTTAATAAAACCTGAGTGAATGCATTCAATGAGTGTGAACACATTGTCACCACGCAATGATGAACCCCTCTATTAATTAAACCAAACATCCAAAGAAGCTCACCTCGCTTCGTAATCCGTTAAAGTATGAGTGACTGAAAACTCCCAAATTATAGTATTTAAAGAAAATAATATCAATTTATTCTTTAAGTCTAAAAGTGAACATTAAACAACAACTATTCATAACTCAAAGCCCCCCTTTCTGTTAATTGCATATTACCTGCCTCCAACTCTATAACAATATGTTGTTCCAATAAGACACTTATTAAAATTGCATCAACTTAATTTCACAACCACACAGTGGCTGTCGTCTTCGGTGTCTGTCTTTTTCCGGCTGAAGATCTCTGTGGGTTGTCGTCTTTTCTTTTACTGCGAATATGTTCCATATGAAAAGGCACTTTTTATAGAGAGTGTTTCTTAGTTTCTTGGATCTGTGTTGATGGCAGTTGCTCTGTCTCAAATTTTCAAAATGTCTGTATTTTTTATGTCGCCAATATCAGATTGTCTCATTGGTTTGATGTTCGCAAAACAATAAGTTCAAACTTGATTGGGTTTTAGTATTGTAGGGCATAATTTAAACTGGTTAAATTCAAATTGTTGTTAAAACAGCAACCAACTCAGGTAGCCATTTCACAGCCAAATTTTCAATTTTTCAGTACACTCTGAGACTGCTATCTAGTCATATCACATGTGCTTGTCGGCTCTTAGTTCAAAACAGCATTCACTCTCTCTTAAAGTTACAGTGCACACCTTCAACTTCATAACAAGATGTAAATTATTTTTTATACATACAGTAAATTGGAGAATGGCAATATCTAGATCATTCTATCTTTAATGTCCTTCAAACCTCTACCCTGAATTTCTCTGTACCGGTGACAAATTTTTTAACTGATTTACGCCATCATGCTGCGATGAATATCTGAGTCCATGTTTTTACTTCATGGATGAAAAAAATACTGAGGGTGATTCATCCAAGGCTTTTCTCATGAGCTTTTACCAATCAACCTAAGATTGGTATAGGCACAAACCTCTTCATCAATTTGTGCAATCTTTACCTTGTACTTCTTGAGATCAGCAAATAATAGTCTTTCTCCTTTCTATTACTTGTTGCTCAGGAAAGACCATTTTCCACTGACTTCAGCTGGGTGATAATAAAAGCAATTTTCTCAGTAGTGATGGCTTTTCAGCCAAGTTACATTTTCAGCATTCTACTCCAAGAGTATAATAACTGACTTGTTATTCATCTCAGCCACAGAAACGGTAATGCAGACAGAAGACCAGGAAGGTTATCATAGTGGAAAAAACCTCTGAAGTACATATTAGTGAATTCTTCACAAATGGAACTAAGCATTTGCCATTTATCATTTATTAATTGCCATTAAACAAAACCACTGTTGTATATGTTAAGGCATCTTTAATTATGTTATTTATTAATCAGGCGGAAGCTGCTGAAGGTTTAGCTCACAAACAATCAGATGCAAACAATAGTTCTTGTCTGAAGAAGGTTGTCAGATTTTCCTTTGCACCTCATAATTGCTTCTTTTGGCAATCTGCGTATTATTTGCCAAGTTGCTACCTGATAATTCATCTTGTAAAATTCACATGTTAGTTTAGATTATGATTATTCACAAAGAAGACAGGCCATGGTGGGAAATTTGCTACAAGGACTATAATCATTCATGGGAACATGAATTCTCATGGCAGCAGCTGATGGGAATGGGCAATTAGCATGACCTGTAGCATCATCCACATTCCAAGAACAAATTTATATAATTAAAAATGTTGCATAGAAATTATTTGGTCTCTGATAACAATGTAGAGGAATATGATGTCCATCAATAACCTGTAATTCCACCATCAGTAAATTATACAAAGCTGATGGGGCAAACATGTGAGACCTCAGAATACGAATCTAAATATAGCAGGGGCATAGAGAAAGGCCATACTTGTATAAAGGCCTGTACCTGCATGCATTTAATGCAGTGAGCACGCTCTGTTAAGAGGCAAAAACAATATGTGGTTTGGAAAGGAACATGGATGCTGCGGAGTTCCTATGCATCTGCTGCTCTTGTTCTAGGTACAAGAAGATGTGAATGTTGTTGAAGGTGGTTTCATAAGTTGCATGTGGCGCACCTTGTATCTAGCGCTGCCATTGTGTGTTGGTGGCGGACAGCTCGGGTTGCTTTGCCCTGGATGATGTCAAGCTTCTTGAGTGTTGTTTAAATCTGCAGTCATCCAGGTGAGCAAGGAATATTCCATCACACTCCTGACTCATTCCTTGTGGAAGCAGTTATGAAATATGTGATGTGGATAGAGAGTAGCCATTTTACATGAATAAGTAGCAAAAAATATTTGTCTATCAAGAGAAAATAAAAAATGATTTGGGCCTTATTCATTTCAAAGTTGTTTCACTGAGGAGAATATTAAGGTGGCCCAACTATCGTCAGCTGTTTAATCTTTAGGTCAAAAGGGACGAGTTCACTGATGTTTGCATCATTTGAGATGACTTTAGGAACTGAAACAGTCCAAGTCTAATGCAGCAAGTCTTAGACAACATCCAGGTTTGGATAGAGTGGCAACTAACATTCATTCTACATGAATGCCAGGCAATGTCCATCTCCAGCAAGAATAAATGTAACCATTACCCCTTGAGGTTAAATGCCATCACCATTACTGAATCCCCCATTATTAACATCTTGAGGGTTACTGTTGACAAGGAACTGAACTGAACTGGATTTGCCATATGAATACTGAGCAGACACTAGGTCAGAGACTATGGATTATGTAGGGAGTAACTTATCTCCTGACACCCCAACTACAGATAAACCAAGTCAGGAGTATGAAGAAATACTCTCCACTTACCTGGATAAGTGCAGTTCCAACAACACTCAAAGAAACTTGATACTATCCAGAACAAATCCACTTACTTGATTGGCAGCGCAACTACAAACGTTCAATTCCCCCACCTCTATAATGCTCAGTAGAAGCAAGATGTACTGCAGAAATTCACCAGTGTTCCTTAGACAGCATTTTGGAAACCCACAATCACAACCATCTAGACAGATGCAGCCAGCATGTACATGGGAACACCTCTATCTACAAGCCATTCATAAAATATAGAAAATAGGAGTAGGCCATTTGGCCCTTTGAAACTGCTGTGCCATTCATTATGATCATTGCTGATCCCCCCATGCAGCTCGAGCTTGTTATAGCTTTTTCTGCATATTCTTTGATCCTTTTAGCCCTAAATGCTATATCCACTCCTTTTGGAAATTTTGCAATATTTTGGCCTTAACTGTTTTCTGTGCGCTTTCATGGGCTCACCTTTCTCTGGATGGAGAAATTTTTCCTCAAAGTCCTAAATTGTTTACCCCGTATCCTTCGACTGTAACCCCTCCCTGGTCATCATCCTCAATTGAAAATATATCACTGTTGCATCAGCATTAAAAAATCAAAATCCTGAAACTCCCTCCCTAATGGCATTATGGATGCAGAGGTTCAAGAAGGTAACTCACCACCATCTTCACAAGGGTAACTAGAGATTGGCCACACATGCTGGCCCAGTCAGCAATGTCCACAGTCCAATAATTAACTTTTAAAAATTACATTTTGAAGACACTTGGGGATGAACAGTAAATATTGGCATGCCAGTGATAGTAAAATCCTATGAGGGTTAAGTTTTAGAGCTGCTCAAATTGCGTTTTCCAAATGATGATGTTCCTCTGGACAGGCATTTACTTTTGTTGGAAGCTTGTTATAAAGAGTTTACTTCATTTAATTCATTCGTTATCTAACCTGAATTTCTAATTTCAAGAATTTGTTTTGTGGTCTGCAGGACAAAGTTTTTAAAAATGATTGAATTTGTAATAAACATAGCTTGTGGCATGTTAAAATGAAAGATGTGGCAATTACTCTTCAAATGAATTGGGAGCCTGATCATCATCTGTTCATAATGCACTGCTTCTTTGGGAACTGTTTCTTCTTATGTAGTGTGACATTTATTCTTCATGCAAACATCGTGACTGATATTGCTCCTTCGTGCAAGATGGTGCTTGATTATATAGAAGTAAATTTATATACTGAATGTGTTTTAATTCTTAAAGTTTAATTACAAAATCACCAAACCACATTTTTTCTTTGTTTATTGGCTGTGCCTTTTCCTGGGGCAATATAATATTAGAATGTAAAGTTACTTCATGTTTTATTCATCCTATCCCTCTTTTACCTCAGAATATTCCTAGATATTGTACACTATACAAAACCCCAGAGGGTTTAGGGTAAGAGGGGAAAATTTTAAAAGGGATATAAGGAGCAACTTTTTCACAGAAGGTAATGCGCATATGGAATAAGCTGCCAGAGGAAGTGGTGGAGGCTGGTACAATTCCAACTTTTGAAAGGCATCTGGATGGGTATATGAATAGGAAACGTTTAGAGGGTTATGGGCTAAGTGCTGGCAAATGGGACTATATTAGTATAGGATATCTGGTCAGCATGGGCGAGTTGGACCAAAGGATCTGTTTCATACTGTACATTTCTATTACTCCATATGCAGGAAACATATTTCTGGCCAATTTAGGGAGAGTTGAAGGCCACTGGTGTCAATTATTAGGAAGCATACATGAACTCATTAAACTGGAAGTAAAAGTAAATGAAACATAGATATTAGTTCAAGAAAGAAAAATTATGAGCAACTACAAGTGAGTTGTGTTACAAACAGTAATGATGAGCATAGTTCACTCTCAACCTTGTGATTCAGGAATTAACTAGTTTCTATTTTTGTTAGATTACAAATCCTATCAGCTGCAAAAAAATTTACAAATATTTCAGCTGGATTCCTGATGGTGGCAGTGATGGAATAGGAAGCTGAGATCTTGGTCAATTCTAAAGTTACTTACTACAAATTTTACATTTAATTTTTTCTTGCAGATGTAAGTGTCATGCCATTTCCAAAAAAGCTGGAGCTTCTATGAGCATAATTGATCATGCCCCATATGAAATAGAATAGAGATGCTTTTTAACTGGCAAGCGTGTAATTTGTACAGTAATGCTATTAGTTAATAGTTAATATTTGAATATTTGCATTGGAAGAGACAAGTGACTGTGTAATTTAAAACTTTACTCTTTATTTCTGAGCTCAGTGCTTTGATGTTAAAATTCCAACTGAATTGGGACAAGCTTTGGCAAGTCACTCCACCAGCTGAGCAATATCTATGACTGGCGTCAGAAGCAGTTCCCAAGCCGATGTGACTAGCTTGGCCTTAAAAAGCACTCTAGAGAATAGAATAGAATTCCTACAGTGTGGAACTAGGCCATTAGGCCCAACAAGTCCATACTGACCCTCCGAAGGGTAACCCACCCAGACCCATTACCCAACTTTAACTCTACATTTCCCCTGACTAATGCACCTGAACACATGCCTGACCACTATGGGCAATTTAGCATGGCAATTCACAATACCTGCACATCTTTGGACTGTGGGAGGAAGCCGGTCAGGAGAGGGGCAGACAATTGGGAAGGAGTTGAATGGTCTTACTGTGGAGCTGGGAGGAGCACTACTGAACCATCTGGGATCACTTTAAGTAACAAATTCATTGGTGAGAAATTTCTACCATGTGGCAAATTTCCAATATTGGCATATCAAAAATATACCATTTAAAATATATATTCAGACTTTTGTGACTGGTATGAAGCTTCAGCAACTATTCTGTTGGTGAAAGCAGGATTAGAAGAGCAGTGAGTTTGGGAGAAACAGAGTTGCTCCTGCAATCACATATTCTGTCTCTCTCACGCTTGTTGCCTTGTTCTTCCAATCACATGTTCCCATCTACTCTAGCTGGTCTTCCAGAATCAGAATTTGATTATGTCTGGAGGAACAGCAAGAATGGGAGTGAAGGAATCTGAATGCAAGAGCTGGGACAGTTATTCTGGCTGATCAAGTGGCAGAAATGCAGGAGGATTTGGGCTGTACTGTCAACAATTATTCAACGTTTACTGGGAGGCCGAGAAAACGAAGCAGAAAGTGAAAGAAAGAAAAGGGAGTCTTAGCAATAACAAGGTCACAGCTATAACAAGGGGATCCATGACTCCTGGGAAAACTTGGTCACAATTTGGTCCCTTTACTTTCTAATGATATTGCATTAAACTACTGATAGGTTATTTGATGTACTGAATGATTGGGCTCGACATCACCCAGCTAAAAGCTTGTCAATGGCTTCTCGAGGTCAGTTAGGGATAGGTAATAAATGCCAGCTTTACCAGTGATGCCCACACCTCAAGAACAAACATAAAAAATATCTTTGGGGGTGCATATTTAGTGAGGAAGAGGAGTATTTATTTCCATCTCTCCTCCTTACTGACTCGTAAAATCCCACTCTCCTCCATTGAACTGAAGATGTCTTATAGTGTTTACACCGTCATTAATGCATAGTTATTTTAGATGACTTGGTCTATCATTCCCACATTTCTCCTACCTTCTGCTTCCCCTTTTGCCCCCTTCCTCGTTTCGTCTACTTCTTTCAGGTTTCATTGATACTTCAGAGGAATCTATATTCTGTTCCTGAAAGTCACCCTCCTGTTCAGCCGACAGAGTTGCCTTTCCCATGGTTGACTTAATAACAAATTAATATGACCTCATGATACTTCATGGGGCTCAGAACTAATGCTGAGGACTCCTAGGGTAACTTCTTCCTGACTGCATCCCATTATGCTGCAACTTTTGGCAGGTCTGTTCTACTGGTGAAACAAGACATACCCAGTGATGCTGACGTTCTATCTGGGACATTTGTCTATGAAATATAATTCTGTATTTCCTTTGTCATTTTCTACATCATTTGATAATTTGTGCAAAATTCAGTGTAAAAGTATTGCATATTTTTGGTAAATGATTACTTTGTTGATATCAAGCCCTAGTATGAGACTATTAGTCCAGGTACCCAGGCCCTTTTCAGTCGACCTGGATTTGAATCCTGCATGACAGATGGTAGAATTTGATTTCAAAAGAAATTCCAGAATTAACAGTCTAAAGATGCCTTTTGGAATACTGTGTTCAATTCTAATCTCCCAGCTACAGGAAAGAGGTTGTGAAACTTGAAAGGGTTCAGAAAAGATTTCCAAGGATGTTACCAGGTTTGAGCTATAGGGAGAGGCTGAATAGCTTGATACTATTTTCCCTGGAGTGGCTGAGGGGTGACCTTATCGAAGTTTATAAATTCATGGGAAGCATGGATAAGGTGAATAGTCAAGGTCTTTTCCCTAGGATACGGGAGTCCAAAACTAGAAGGCTTAGGTTTAAGGTGAAAGAGAAAAGACTTAAAATGGTCCTAAGGGGCACCGTTTTCATGCAAAGGGCAGTACACGTAATGGAATGAACTGCCAGGGGAATTGATGGAGGCTGGTACAATTAGCAACATTTAAAAGGCATCTGGACAGGTACATGAATAGGAACGGTTAAGAGAGATATGGGCCAAATGCTGGCGAATGGGACGAGTTTAATTTAGGATAATAGGGTCTGTTTCCATGCTGTACATTTCCATGACTCTGTGACCATAAAACCATTGTTTGTCAGGAAAAACCCATCTAGTTCAGTAATGTCCTTTAGGAAATTAAACTGCCATCCTTACTTGGTCTGGCATACATGTGACTCTAGATCCACAGCATTTGAGACTGAAAGAACTGCGGAAGCTGTCAATCAGAAACAAAACAGAAGTTGCTGGAAAAGCTAAACAGGTTTGGCAGCATTTGTGGAGAGAAATCCGAATTAATGTTTTGGGTCCATGACCCTTCCTCAGTTTTACCAGACCTGCTGAGCTTTTCCAGCAGATTCTATTTTGCCACAGCAGTTAAAGAGGATAATGAATACAGGCCTTGCCAGTGATACTCATGTCTTGTGAATGAATAAAAAAGGATCTTAAGAAGGTTTTCCCATTGTTGCTATTTTTTGCTGACTCTTGTCTGAAGGATTGTGAAAATTGTAGATCAGTTACATTGTGACGTTTTGGTGCTCAATTACAATGTGACTAATGATGAGATGAGACCCCCAAACTTTGACACCTTTCTGAGAAACCCTGTTAAGGATCCTGTGTGAGGGCTGATCAGCTGAAATAGCTATTCTCCATGAAAAGCTTTCAGAAGACGTCCTCTCCAAATCCTGAACAAACTATGTCTGAAAAGATCTGACAGACAACCATCTATGTCTAGTGACCAACTAGATATGCAAGGATGCCAGGTGGAAATCATCTAGATTGTTTTGTATCTTATCCTTTTATTCCCTGTGAATTAACAATTATTTGGCCAAAGGCTTTTTTGCCAAAATTAATGTTTGTAGGGAAGATTCCTTTACTTTTCCTTTAATTGGTGTATATGTTCAGAAGGGTAAATATTTATACCTTAATATTTCAAACAGTGTTAATTAACTTTGAATCTGTGTTGAATTAGACTTGTATTCATACTCAATCAACAATTTGTGGTTTTATTAAAGAAACCAGGTTGATGCATCTTTTTTGTTCTGAATCTAATGTTATTAAAGTGTATAATTGGCCAAGTTGGTAGCTGGATAAAGCATTTAAATATATGTTGTGACCAATGGAATAGTGGGACTAGAGGGAGAGACAATGCACTCCTCTAACCTTGATGTAATAGGGTGGTTGCCTGCCATTCCTTTCTATTATACCCCTCATTTGGATGTAATTTAAGATCTCTTAAATCAACTTTTCATTTGTAAGCGAAAATAATTTCTGTTTTCTAATGAGACTAATACAACTGAGCTTAATAATACCATCAACGACTGACCACTGCACGACCTTTCCAAATGTGAATGCAGAGACCAATTATAGTGCTGTCCTCACTAATTTAGCACAGACCAAACCTGGAAAACATTTACTTCTAGAATTGTTGAGTTTAGGTTTGATACAGTGTGGAAACAGACCATTTGGCCTAACAATGCCACACCAACTCTCTGAAGAGTAACCCACCCAGACCTTTTTCCCTCTGACTAATGCACCTAACACTCTGGGCAATTTAGCATGGCCAATTCACCTGACCTGCACATCTTGGACTGTGGGAGGAAACCCACATAGACATGGGGAGAATATCCAAATGCCACACACATTCGCCCGAGGTTGGAATTGAACCTTGGTCCCTGGCACTGTGAGGCAGCAGTGCTAACTACCGAGCCACCATACCACGGTATAAAGTTGAGAAAGTTTATACTAAGTAATTTTTTTTAGGTTTTCATTACCATTCTTTGGCAGTAATCTTTGAGTACGTGCTGACAGTGACAAACTTCTGTTGTCATCAGTGTACATCAGAAGAATGTACAGTACCATAGGTAATTTTAATCAATTGAAATCAATGGATTAAAAATTGTGGATCTTTTTAATAAAAAAACATTTTGTGAGAAATAGTTTTTTCGATAATGATCTGCTTGTTTATTTCAGAAAATAGGCAATGAGAATTTTAAGAAAGCTAGGAAATTATTTTATAAATTCATAACAATCCCATTTATGATTTTGCGGTGAAGACACCACTTCACAATCAAAATCAGCAGGCTAGTGTCAGTTTAGATTTTGACATCTCTGCATTTGAAGCTTATGGGCTCAAAATCCTTTACAAAGCTAATCCAGGGGGTGGTACTTTATTGTAGCATTCAGTATGTTCTGACTGTGTTAGGATAATTCTTTTCAATGACTGTGGCTGCATCTGCCTTTGCATGTGGATAACAACAATTCCATGGCGTTATCTCAAAATGTACAGGGGTCTCGACCATGCAACATTTATACTGCAACTAATATTACCACTAATACAGAATAATAGGTCCTTTTATTTCATTGGTGTCTGTGTGACAATATGTCTTATTTGTTATTAAGATGTGGATGATGCTCAAAAACAGTTTTTATTGGCCATTACAAAATCAGCGCAGAGCAAGGAGGACTCAGCAATTTTAAATTATGACACAAAGCATCAGAGACTTTATTGTAAATGCTGCACAGTAAGAGGAGGTCCAGGCAAGTTTAGAGGAGCTAGTTTAATTTATGGCTCCAGACAGGACTGACCACATCTTAAGAAAGTTCCAAATGTGATGTTGTGGGAAAACAGGTAATTGATTGGTGATTAGTTTTGACGGTTTATCTTTAAAAACTCATTTATTAGTAATTGTAAGGCTTTACAAGTAATAACAAGATTTACTTGCAGTAGGGAAGCTTATTAGAAGTAGTTGTATTTTAATATATAATAAAGGAGCAGATGATTTGTTAAGGGTGTAGCATGTGAGTGCTGATGGACTGCCTGATGAAGCTTCCTGGCTCCTGAGAAGATGACAGGACTGGGTGAGAAAAATTGCATACATGGAAGCGAGGGAATCTGTAGTGACAGCAGCCCATTTTATTCTTGTAGAATTTGGATAAGCAGTCTTGATGCTCCTAACTCCACAAAAGTAATTTTAGCAGTTAAGTTTCTGGATCATTAAAATTGTTTTGAGAGATTTTACTGTTTTACTGAGTGTAGCATCCAAAGAAGTATAGCGATAAAGCATGGTTCTGTGATTTATTTAAGCAAAACTTGAAACTGTTACCTTTTAAAAAAACCTGAAAATTGATGAAATAAATGTAGCATAGAATGTATCCTTTGACATTTTGTGTGAAAACAGTGGATGTGAATTTGGATGATTTGTGCCACTCTGTTAGCAAAGACATGAATGACATCTCATTTATAACCATTTCCTAATTTTATCACAGTGCATTTGCATAAAATTAGTAACCAACAAGTTAAAAATATGTTTTTAATAGCACAACAATGTTAATCACTGATAATCAACCGACCTTGCTGTGGAAGTGAAGAATGATAAATTCTGAATCCTGTTTTTTCATATTGTAAATTGTTTGAAGAAGTTTTAAAAATCGCATATTTCATATTTCTACAAAAGGTTTCTTTCAATTCTTTAATCAACTCTATCTTTCCTTTTCTATTTCTCTTGCAGACCTTACTTGACCCGAATTCATTTTCTTTCCTTCTGAAAAATAGATACATTATTTTTCCCATTATTCACAAGGTCCCAGATGCCCTCTTGTGCTCTCTTCTCTTTTCAGCTCACATTTTCAGCAACATTATGGCAAGAATGTTTTTTTAAAAAAAACTAAACATGATCAAGCAATCCTGACCAATAAACCCTGACTCAATGTGTGATGAAATGTTCATGATTATTTTCAGCTTAATGTTAGAAGGAAGGACTTTCTAATTGTCTTAGTCCTTTATAATTAATGATGCCACATTTCCAATGCAGGGAAGTAACCTTGCACCAGTCAAAGACCAATAAAAGCATGGATATTTGAACAATTCTTTTCCCATTGATTAACATGCAGAAAGAAAGGAAAATCCATTTTAACCCGTACAACCAGAATGATATTAGTTTATGTTCCTTTTGGAAAAAAGTAGTATTGCATGGGATATTCCTGTCACATAATCACCTACATAATTTAATTTTGGGAGAAACTCAGCATTAACAGCTCAGCATTCACAAACTCTGAATTATATATTTTAAACAGGATGTAACGTTAAAATATTTTTTGATAATTTGAATATTATAGAAATTTGAGTTTAAACAAAGTTAGTCTCTATAATGACCCCTCAGTCACCAAGTTGCATCTTGGTCATTAATGTGAATAACTGTAAAAATCATAATGTCTATTACTGAATCAGTGTTGTGATCTCATAGAAATTGAGAATTTTTTTTAAAAATTACCCTAGTTTTATGTTGTTTTGATTTAATTTTGTGTTTCTAATGAAGCAGTTATTCACAGGCAGCATTGTGAATTTGTGTTAACATTGGTTTGTCTTGCATATGATACAGTTGAAACTTTATTGCTGGAACAGCACAGCAGGTCAGGCAGCATCCAGGGAACAGGAGATTCGACGTTTCGGGCACAGGCATATGATACAGGTCATGTGACCTAACTGGTACCATCTTGGAGTGGTCCCTCACTTTCCCTGATTCTCCCTCTTCAGCATGTGGCTTTCTTTCATGGCCCTGGACTCGAAGCTGCTCTCACTCTGTAGGTTGCTTCCTTTCTCTTACTGATTGTCTGCTGAGGCCTTGCTCACATTGAGGTTTTGAGAGAGGAAAGTGACAAATGGGAGAGTCTGGAAGGTAGTGAGCCAGAGAGGCTTGAAGAGAAGAGGATGCAAGTGGAAGAGAATGAACAGCACTAAATTGATGGAGATAGCATTTGTTTTATTTTAGTCATTGCTTTGGTTATGACAATAGTAATTTAGCAATGTACAACATTTGAATTAAGAGGATATATTACATTTTATTTTCTGATGAGAAATGTCCTGCACAACCTGATTAAAGCTATTACATGTAAACCTAATTTGTTTAATATTGATTCAATTAGAACTGCACTTTTCCAGAATGTAACTGTAACATTTGAGTCACAGGAACCTACAGAACAAAAAAAAGGTCCTTTGGCCCATCTAGTGTGTGCCAGTTATAAACAACCATGTTGTTTATTATCCCATTTTCCATAATTTGGTCCATAGTCTTGTATGCCTTGACATCTAAGTGTACATCTAAATACTTCAAGTTTATGGGAATTTCTGCCTCTACCACTCTTATAGGCATGAGATCTAGATTCCCATCACCACCTTTGGTGAAAAGTTTTCTTCACATCCCATCTGAACTTTCTTCCTCTTACCTTAAATCTATCTCCTGGGCTTTTGTTTCCTCCACCAAGGGGAACATTTTCTTCCTGTTTACCTTGTCTATGCCCCTCACAATTTTATACATTTCAATCATATCCACCCCTCAGTCTCCTCTGCTTCAAGGGAAACAATCCCACTCTATCCAATCTCTCGTCAGAACTAAAATTCTGCAGCTCAGGCAATATCCTGATAAATGTCTCCTGCACACTCTTCAATACTGTCATACCCCTCCTATAATGTAGATGCCAGAACTGCACACAATATTCTAGCCGAACTAATATTTTATGCAATTCCAGCATAATCTCTCTGCTCTCAAACCATATGTCTTGGCTAATAAAGCATTCCATATGCCTTCTTAACCATTTTACCTATCTGTTGTACCTTAACGGAGCAGTGGATATGCACACCAAGGCCCGTCTGATCCTTGGCGCATCCCGGAGTCTTACCATTCATATTGCCCTTGCCTTGTTTGTCCTGCCTAAGTAATCACATCACACTTATCCAAATTGAATTCCATTTTCACATTGATCAGCCCACCTAACCAGTCCGGCTATATCCTTCTGTAATCTACAGTAATCCACACTATTTACCACCCCACCAATTTTCATAACGTTAACATTCAAGTCTAAATCAATTAAAACCTATGATATAGATAAATTGAAAATTATTGCTAATTTTCCTGCTATTCCTTCCTTGCCTCTCTTTCCTCACAATAGCCTACAATGCATTTCATCTGGTCCTGGTGATTTATTTGTTTTTAAACCAGCCAGACCACTGAGAACCTCCTCTCTGTATATGCCAGTTTCTTTAAGTATATAATAGTCCTTCTCCCTGATTTCTGTACCCATATCAGTCTTCTTGCGATGAATATCAATGCACAATATTAATTTAGAACCCTAACTACATTCTTTGACTCCACTCAAATGACCACTCAAGTCCTTAATAGACCATATTCTTTTCCCTGTTATCTTTTATAGGATAACTTAGTCATTTGATAGTACAGTGCTTGAGGTTTGTTGAAAAAAAAATTATGTTGAAGCTTTCATCTTTCACCCATTGGCACATGTTCAAAAATGTGAAGGTAAGGGGAACAACAACTTATCCTGTATTAGAAAAGATTGCTGATTGGATGTCATGTGGATTCTGAAAGGCATTGCAATAGAGAAGGCACCAGATATATGATGAATGGCAGTAAACTGCAAAGCTTGTTTAAATTTAAACCAGGCAGGCTGATTCTGATTGGTCAAGATATTATCCTGAGGAATGAAGTATGGAATTACTGACACTTATTTTGTTAAAGTTGAATCAGGTACAATGTGTGTGCCTGTTCTTTCTGTCTGCAATAACAGCGTATGTATTGTAATAATATATAGTTTCCAGTACAAGCAAATACACTATACTGTGAGCCCAACTGACAATCTTAAATTGGTTGTCAGCTTGATTCTTTGCACACTCTGAATTATTTAGCAAATACTGTCTAAACAGAATCACATATAATGTTGAGCAGTTTGTTTTGAGCTCTGTAAGCATTGTCTAGTTGGATACTGTCAGTACCTTGTTTGTTGTGAACAAACAAATGGACATGCTATTTGATAAGATCTGCCAGCCTTTAGGATATGTGGCTGATATTTCTAGCATTACACTGACAATGAAATTCATATACCATGTTATGCATTTGATTCTCATTTCACCAAGTACTAACTTTGAATGACCAGCTTTGAATGACCAACAAACAAATGGACATGCTATTTGATAAGATCTGCCAGCCTTTAGGATATGTGGCTGATATTTCTAGCATTACACTGACAATGAAATTCATATACCATGTTATGCATTTGATTCTCATTTCACCAAGTACTAACTTTGAATGACCAGCTTTGAATGACCAACAAACAAATGGACATGCTATTTGATAAGATCTGCCAGCCTTTAGGATATGTGGCTGATATTTCTAGCATTACACTGACAATGAAATTCATATACCATGTTATGCATTTGATTCTCATTTCACCAAGTACTAACTTTGAATGACCAGCTTTGAATGACCAACAAACAAATGGACATGCTATTTGATAAGATCTGCCAGCCTTTAGGATATGTGGCTGATATTTCTAGCATTACACTGACAATGAAATTCATATACCATGTTATGCATTTGATTCTCATTTCACCAAGTACTAACTTTGAATGACCAGCTCCACCTATCACATTTTCGACTCCCCTCCCCCAAGTCCCTCCTCCCTACCTTTTATCTTAGCCTGCTGGACAAACTTTCCTCATTCCTGAAGAAGGGCTTATGCCCGAAACGTCGATTCTCCTGTTCCCTGGATGCTGCCTGACCTGCTGCGCTTTTCCAGCAACACATTTCCAGCTCTGATCTCCAGCATCTGCAGACCTCACTTTCTCCTCATGGTTCTTCCCCTCTGCCTACACCATAGTGAATTTCCTGGAATCCTTAGATGGCTGTGGGATGCATTTCTTCATGTAGACACCATTGTGCTCATGCATCTGGCTGTTGGCAAAACCAAATGGTCTCTTCTCTCTGACCACACAAAACGTCCGGCAGTTTGTCATTTACAAAAATATATGGGGAATCCTGTAATCTGATCTCAAAAATGGCTTCGTCAGTGTTCTTCTGCATGACAGCTTAGTCTTTCATTCAGATAAAAATGCTGATTATTTTTAACTCGCAACTTTTCCATCTGGAGTAGTTGAAAGGTTTGAAGCATGACTATATAATCTGATACTTCGAACTCCTTTCTGCAACTTTGGGAGAACCACATCTCCACTGTTTGCACAAAGCTGTTCCTTCGTCACCAAACTTAAACACCTTGCACTTTCTTCCTGGTTAAACAACCTAAGTCTTCCTTTCATCTCTAACAATCGAAGCACCCATCCTTGCTGTTAGAAAGATTGCAGAACAGGTCACATTTAAAAAATATAGTCCCAAAGCATAATCTTTTAAGTCTCATATATGTAACACCAGGGAAAGTGGATCTAAAATATTAGTTGCTTTTTTAGTCCAGGCTATGTCTCAGGAGAGTGACTTAAGTGGATTGCTGTCTCATATTTATGCAGCCAGTCTCACAGTAAACTAACTGCAAAGTGAGTCTGGTATGTGGTTTGCACATGTGTAGGCTAACTGTGACAGTTTTACTAGTATAGTTCTAGGAAGAACTGGGAGCCTGACTATATGGAAATGCCACAAATGCATATATATATAGTAATGATACTACTATGATTTTATAGTCACCTTGGAATCATGTGTTTGCTTTCTTCTTGGAGATTTGCAGAAATGAGAAAAATATTTTTTTAAATTAAATAGATCTTGACGTGCTCTAGAACAAATTTTGCTTAGCTTACTTTTGCATGAACATTGAGGTTTGTGCATTGTTCTTGCAGTGCTGTATTCCAATGTAAAAACTTATTAGTGAAACAATAATGGAAAAGTTGGTGTAAAATTATTTAAGCATGCAATAGTTCCACTGAAAATAACCAGAAAAACTAGTTTCATTTGTGCTCATCAGACTGGCTCAGTGTCATCATTCCCTGGCTCTCTAATGTTTTTTTCTGACAGTAATTCATATTATTAATCAAGGTGTAACTTTGAGACTGAAAGATGCAGGTTGTGGCATGCCCAAGTTTGCAAAAATCTCAATTTATTTAAAATGTATTCATATACAGTTTAATGCATATTTTTCAAAGAATTTGTAAATTTTGACTTGGCTGGTGGTCTAAACCTCTGATTCTTCAGGATACTGGGCTGACACTTCATTGTGATACTGAGGAAGTGTTCCATCTTTCAGGTGAGATGTTAAACTAAGCCCTTGTTTATGTTTCTGATTTGGAAGAGAGCAGAGCAGTTCCCCATGCCTTTTTCAACACTATTCTCTCAAACAACACGTTTTTTCTACATGATGAATCCGTCAGGATTAATGACGCCTTGCCTCAATGTCAGTTTGATGGGTTCTGAGATGGCTGATAAGCCCAATGCATGATCTGTCAGTTCTGTCACATGCTGGCACATGGTGCTTGAAGGATCCAGGTAAATAGATCGTTTGGAGATTGTGTCCACCCCAAAGCTTGAACTTTGTCCTGTGTGTTCTTAACAAAGCCCTCTTTCGGTGTCTTCTTGGATGGACCTTCTCTGTTTTTTTGGTCACAAACCAGAGACATGAAATGATGCATCTCACTCTGTTTGCCATTCATACATTTTTCCTACAAAATAACAATAGTTGCACTCCTAAATAAATCACTGGCTAATAAAGTGTTTTGGAATGCCCTAAATTCATGAAGATGGAAGCTTTTTCTCCTCCTAAATTCTGTGGCAGCCGCAATGTAAAAATCAGCTAATCAAACAGCTAATCAAATTAAAAGATTGTTGCATAAAGTATTAAGTGATTCTGCACCTTATTTGTAAAATATTGAGCCTTTCAATATATGAGGAGGCTAGTAATAGGGCTTAGCAATCATGCAATTCCTTGTTGCAATATTTTCTCCAGGGAAAGGTAAGGGCTGAAATTGAGTGGGCAAAGAGAATAAATGAGAAAAACATGCATACAAATGGCAGTTTTAATAGCATTCTATATTTAAAGTATACCATTGAACATTATAGACCTTGTTTCAAGTCCTTAAAGTAACATCAATAGGGCTATTCACTTTAAATATATTCTTCCTGTTGAGAAAATGATTGATTGCAGATAAAGATTTCTTGAACAAAAGGTCTAGAGTCTCACTTTTGGATGCAAAAAACACGGAGAAACACTGTTTCCTTATTACAGTGCTTTTAGCAATTTAATATATCCCAAAGTAAATTATTTCAGAACCATGTCAGACATCATGTAAATAACACAACAGAGGAACATCTGATAATTGTAGTCATACCAACATCAAATACAAAGTGTAATTTAATTGGTAAATAATTTCAAATGACCAATAATCAAAAGCATGATTTGAAACTGAGTTATTCATTAAAACAACTTTGTAAGACACCACTTATTATTGTAATAGAGATTAGAAGTTGTGATATACATAGTTGCCCCTTTCAGGTGGCATTACAAGCAGATGCTGTATATACTTCTTTCTGCAAAGAGTAGTTGGTTTCACTCCGTTTGTTTCACTGGATTGAATCTTTTTTGGCTAAGTCTGAATTGCATCACATTTTTGGAGGGTTTTTCACTGCGTGGCCTTCTGGGTTTTCTTGTCCTGTCCTTCCAAATTTGTCACGCTAATTATCTACCCTGCCCAAATGGCATTTCTAAATGTTGCTTCCAAAACAACTCACCACTCAGTGGATATTTGCTCAAATAACAGCATCCATTGCATTTGTGCCATCTTTAAAATCTATTGTGCAAGTGGACGAATACTGGCTTTCTGAACCTGCCCTGCTTGGTGACATACAGAATCTGAACATGCCAGCGAAAGGGAAGATGAAACACCACATTTCTCCAAAAAGTCCCAGAGATCCTAGTGGATAGGATGATTCAAAAGAGAGTTGTGCTTTTCTCAAAAGATCACTAATGGAGGCTGTACTTCCAACCATGCCGAGTTAGTTGGATGTCCCCAGCCAAGCCTCTGGGGTGCGTAAAAATGGCCAGTAATGCAGAAAGAAAATCACTGACCTCTGCTGTGCCAGGATGTGCCACATTCTCCTCTCTGCCACCTCACACTCACTCTATCACTCACTTCCCAACATGCTCTGCCACTCTCATTATTGCATAAAACATCTTCCTCGTTTGCTCATGCCTCCTCCCCCCATCCACCAAGTCTACTACAACAATAACCCTGCATGCTGTCTATGCTGCTACCTTAGTCTTTTAGTACACTTCATCACTTTTTTTTCCATATGCACTAGCATTTACTGCCATTCCACCATTCTAACATCACTTGGTGGCCCCCTTTTGCTCATTACAGGAGAAGAAAAGAACACAGAGAGCCCATTCCGGACAGAAGGGTGTCCAACGTCCATGTTCTCACCTGGTATGATAGAATCTTGGCTATTGCAGCAGAAGACTGGGTCTGCACCTATGTGAATGCAGCAATATCCATAACTTGCAAAATGAGTAAGTACTATTGTTTGTTTCAATGCATTGTTTATCTCACATTAACGTGCTGTCATTCTCAATCACTGCAACATCACTTCTAACCACTGGCCACAATGTCTTCTCTTTTGTCTTGCAGGTTCCGTTAGGCTGCCCTCAACCTCTGTGGAGAAATACCTAGCTCTACCAGAAGTCTCATTGTTGACCTTCAAGTAGAAGAATATGGAAGCATTCGCAAGGCTGCTTCATGCAATCTCCACCAGCCCAGATACTGCCATCTTTGTGGGAACAGTAGACAATGACAGTGTGGCCATAAAGTATGTGGGTATACAGTCAGGTGAGCTTCTTATAGCTACACTGCTGTCCAAAGAAGAAATGGCCTAAGTAGCTGATGGTTGGAGGACTGTTGGGGATCCTGTGGCTCCTGGGGGCTCATTCCCCAGGTAGAAAATCCTGTGGTGCTGGCAGTCTGTGATTTCATCCAAATGGAGAAGGTGGAATAGGAGCAGCAGACAGGCATATGGAATGCAATGGCCCTCATTGCCCAGAGTCTGCACCAGTGATTTCTGTGACCATTTGGCTGCCCCCATTGATAGGTTGGCGGCTATCATGGAGAACTAGGCTCCGCAACCTCAGGGCTGCTGGAGAAGTGTACTCACCAGTACTCCATATCCATTGATCTTTACAACTGAAAACATAATCGTAGGGGCTAGGCAACCTCGACCCCCGTCTTCCAAAGAAACAGTGCAGTGCTATTAAGCACTCAGCCAGAGGCGGAACTTTCTACTCAGAACTTCTACAGAGGTGCCCAGGTACTCGACCTCCACCCTGCCTGCCTCCACCTCGAACTCTTACAAGTTCAACTCAAGAAGGCTCAACATGCCTCTGGCATCCCTAATGCTTGGCTCCCTTTGTGCATAAAGATGTAGATATAGAAGAGTTGTCCTGCAGCAACTGTGCCAGACAGATGCAAAATACAGAGATGGCCATGGAGTAGGCAGCCTGTTTGCCTGTGTGTTGTACATTGCATGCCCTTTCCCTTTCCCATCGTTTGCTGCAGTAAACTCCCTCACAGAGTCATTTACCTTGCTCACTCTGAGTGTGGTCGCAGACATTTTCTTCTTCATTGCTCAGTTTCAATCACCAGTATGATAGAAGGTGACAATTAGTTCTCCCCTGCCAGTTGCTTCTAGCCTCAGCCTGAATGTGTCAGTGAGTCCACACACTCCTTTCCTAAGTAACCCATCCTGTTAACTCCACAAGCTTCACACCCTAAGTCCCCACCCAACCTGCTGTATGTGCCTACACCAGTCCACCTTTCCAGCAAGCCCCTGCAGCCCCTAGAATATGAAGTAATCATGCTCATGCCCTCCCATCTCCATCGAAGCCAGAGTGTCCCTGAGCGTTACTCCCTTCTCCCTACATTATTCCCTCCTCACCCATGCTTTACCATCATATTTCCCCCTGCAATCCCTGCTGCCCCCCCCCCCTTCACAATTATGCTCCTTCCCAGAGTCTATAGCCCCTCAGCCCTGAAGACTTGTCTGTGGAGGCTCAGTCCGATAGTAATGCCACAATTGCTTCCACTACCTGCCCCCTTAGTTTCTATAACTTACCCTTTTAACTGAAATGACAGGACATCCCCGAGATTAATGTCCCAGATCCCTGACTGCTGCATGTGTTTCTTCCAACTGCTTTAGCCCTCCCTCTCAGACTTGCTGCAATGCACAGACTGACGATGACCTACTCCCTGGTTGCAGAGGCATGGACCTCTGACCAAAAACACGCTGACTGGACACCTGACTCTAGACAATTCCATGGCCTGGTCAGGGAGGCTACCCTTGACTTACTGAGTCAGGACACATTGACCTTGGGTGACTTCAGTGAGCATGACTGCCCTAAGAGTTTAACATATGGCTACCTACTTGCTACACGTGGGACTGGTGTGAAATTGATGTAGCAAGGCAAAGTTGTTGTCCCCTACTGGAGAATAGGTGTGGTTTCCCAATAATGAAATTGAGAGACACAATGATGGTGGTTTAACCCATGAGTCACTATGTCTAAAGTGGGAGGAGAAGTTGAGACAGAGACTTCTTCATGGTAACCTATATTGGTATGGGATTTGAATCCATGCAGTTTGCATCACTCTGCATAACAAACCAGCCATCCAGTCAACTGAGCTTACCAACCCCCATAAAGGTAGTGTCATTATAGTCTTATCAGGTCAAAGAGCAGCTCTCTCATTAGAGAGACATGACTGTAGTAGTTTAACCTGAGGGTCACCATGCCTCAGGTGAAGGGAAAGCTTAAGAAGGGGAATCCTTTTTGGGGATGTCAGCTGGTGAGTGAATTGAACTCATGCTGTTGGTGTCACTCTGTATTGCAAAACCAGCCATCTAGCCAACTGAGCTAAACAAATGACAAAGCATACTGCCATACATTAAGATGTGCACCCATAGAATGAGGACTGCGTAGCAGAAAGGCAATTTGCCTCTTTCTATGGTTACATTAATTGGCATGCAAATTAAGGTGGAGATGCTGATAGTTGTGAGGTGAGCAAACACTTTGACAAAACGTGAGCCCTGAGTTTTAACCTAGCCCAGTAGGTGAGCTGGGTGCCTGTCCCTGTGCACAATGTGGTCTGACTGCAGCCTTTCAATGCTAGTTACTGCTGCTTCCTGCAAGGTAGGCATGTGCTTTCAGTGTGCAGCGCCAGTGAATAGTACAAGTGCCAAGATATTTGTGATAGGTTGGCAATGTGGAGATCACTCAGGTCAACTATATGAGCTGAATTCACCAGTTTCTTTGTTGAGGTTTCCTGATATCTATCTTGTTTGTTAGGTTTTGTAAGATGGGAAATGGGATATTGATGAGGTGAGTTTGGCTTTAGCAAGTATTAATCTATTATTTGGCTCATATCACGGTCGACAGTTTGTGGAAAACATCAAATGGAGTGAGATTTTCTCAATGTTGAGATTCTTGTCAGATCTCACCATAACCCAGGCTGGTCAGACCACTAAGATTCCACCCTCTGCCATTTCTGTTATCAGTTTCTTGATCAGGTACACTTTTGTTTATACCACTTGGGTTTGAAGTATCACACTGACCGATTACAAAGAAATATAATTTGGTGCATAAAATTGGACACAGATCCTACTGGTTGTTCTTCTAATTTACCTTAAAGGAAGGAAAATGCACTACCTGCAAAATTTCTTAACTGTAGTTCATTTAGATGTGTTTGCTGTCAAGGGCTGAAACGAAAAATATCTACTTTTTTCATTCTACTTATGTGCCTCTGTTGTTAGCTATTTTGTGTGCTGTTATAGGCACCCACATTCCTTTTTGCTCACCTGTTCCTTTATCTCCTTTAGCATCAGTGTTGACAGTCCATGCTGTTTTTCCCACTCCAAGTAGGATCAAAGCAGAAATTAAAGGAAGAGAATCATAATCACAATAATGAATCAACAGTTAACAAAATTGCATAACTTAACCTTACAAATGTTGACATTTGTAAAATCACAAACATTTCATCTAATCTATAAAAATCTGTCTGCTTATATTGTTTGACTATTACTGTCATTTTTTTTCTGTAGGATCATGCAATACTTGATTGTGCAACTGTTTAAAAGGGATTCATAACTAAACATCAAGGTATCTTTATTGTAGAGCAGAATTTAGAAAATGCTTCAAACTAAGCTTTACTTTCAATTAGCCTATTGTACCACTGTACATATTCAATAAATCTGCAAATGTTTTCAAACTGGATTTTTTATTGTGCTTTATTTTGCTCAAACTGTCCCCTTACCCTGAAAAAAATTGATGTCCTTGTTAACTATACTAATAAGTTAGACATTTGCCCTCTGACATCCTGATTTCTTTCAATTACTGATTTGGAAAAAAAAGCATGTCGCCACAACTTGGTGAAAATATGGCAGGGCAGCCACGAGTGATCCTCCCAGTTAATTCAGAAGCTGATCATAATTGCCTAGTTTCTAACAAAATGTAGATCCAGACCCTTAACAAGACCAATGTATTTTGTGGTGAGGTCATTTTCTTGACTTGTTTGTATTAATGACACCTTTACAGAGAAGAAAGGTATGGTATAGTCAGCCTATGGTATTTAGAATAGAAATCATTTTAAAATGATGAATGTGAACTTGTTTGTATACCTTAAATATGTCTAGGGCAAATGTGCAATCACTAAAGAAGCCTCTCAGTAACATAACATTTAGCAGCTGCCATGTGCTTCCTGGTGCCACCATTTATTAAGTAAATTCAATACGTTAACTCTCGAGGCAATTTCTTGAATTTGAGACAGGTCTTGAATTGTTTTGCAACTTGAGGAATTGCCCTGGAGCTTGAAAGCAAGTCTCTTTGGAATTGCACGTCTAAAGTAAGGTCAAACAACCCATTTTCAGTTGAACAACCATTGTAAATAGTATTTTTATGTGCAATTTGTGCGTGTCTTTATAAACAGAAAATTCAGTTTAATAAATTAAGTTCCTAGAAATTGACTCTGTGGGATTGCAAGTATTTTGCATGATGATGATTAAAATAACAAATTCTAATGTATGTTGAAATGATGCCAAATCAAACGTGTGCAGAGTAAATGCTATAATGTTAAAATATCATGACCGTAGAGTCATTCAATATAGAAACAGGTCCTTTGCTCTACCATGTCTGTGCTGATGAACAAACACCAAACTACACTAATCCCATTTGCCTCCACTTGGTTCCACACTTACAATGCCCTGGCAATTTAAGTACTCATCCAAGTGCTTCTTAAATGTTGTGAGAGTACTTGCCTCTTTCACCCTCACATATTTAACTCCCTCTGGGTAAAAAAATAATTTCTCAGATCTCCCCTAAATCACTTGCTCCTCACCGTAAACTTATGCCTGTTTGCAATGGGGAAGCAATTTTTGCCATGTGCTCTGTCTGTGCCTCTCATAATTTTGCATATCGTAATCGGATCCCCCTCAGCCTCTGCTACAAGGAAAACATTCCAACCTATACATCTGTCTTCATAATGAGTCTTTCATCCCACGTAACATCTCCTCTCCACCCTCTCCAATACAATCCAGTCCTTCCAATAGTTTGGTGACCAAAATTGCACAGACTATTCCATCTGTGGTCTAACCAATGTTTATAAAGTTGGAACAAAGCTTCCTTGCTCCTATATGCTATGCCACGGCGAGTGAAGGCAAAAGCATCCCGTATACCTTCTTTACCACTCTGTCTGCTTGTGCTGGCACTTTCAGCAATCAATTGATTTGTGCACCAGGGCCGCTCAGTTTTCCCTCGGAATTTACCATCTATTATGTATATCCTTCCCTTATTAGATGTCCTAAAATGCATCGCCTCATACTTATCAGGCCTAATTCCATCTGCCATTGGTCTGCCCAATTTAACAGCTGATCAATGTCAGACCATCCTCCTGAGGAGGCTGAGACCATCCTCCTCACTATCAACAATAACCATCAATTTTTGTACTATCTGTAAACTTAATTATTATGCTTTCTACATTCATATCCAATTCATTAATATACATAACAAACATCAATCTCTGTAAGACACCAGTGGTCACAGACTTCCAGTTATAAAAACAACCTACCCCATGCCTCCTTACGCCTTGGGTTGGAACCAGTGGGATCTTATCTTTGTATCAGCCTTGCATGTAGGACCTTGAGAAAGACCTTTCTAAAGTCCATGTAAAAAAATTTAATGAACACTTAAATCTTTGAAAGATTGTTAATTAAAAAGATACTTTCAGGCATATGTTTCAAGTGAGGACCTTAGGATCATCAAATTTTTATGTTTGCCATGTTTATTTTGTAATCTCCAAAGCATTGCACTTGATATATTAGGTTATATTACAGCAAAGTGGAAAGTGTTTTGATTGCAAGTGGAAATGAACCTTTCCCTGCATTAAGAATTTGTCTGCGTGTCATTGTTGTGGGTATGTTTGCCGAGCTGGGAAGTTGGTTCGCAGGTGTTTCATTCTCTGTCTGGGTTACATCTTCAGTGCTTTGGAGCCTCCTGTGAAGCGCTGCTGTACTGTGTCTTCTGGAAGTTATTTGGTACTGTTTCTGCTGCTTCCAGTTGTTGGTTCCTGTTGTTCGTTGTAGTGGCCGGTATATTGGGTCTAGATCAATGTGCATGTTGATAGAGCCCTTGGATGAGTGACATGCTTCTAGGAATTCTCTGGCTGTCTTCTGTTTAGCTTGTCCTATGATCATTTGTTGTCCCAGTCACGCATAAAAAATGTCTTGGAATTGACAGCTAGACTTCTCCGACCACTCAGATTCATGACAGTCCATAAACCAACAGCCACGTTTGGACAACAACTCACCAGGACATAAGACCCTATACCCATCATGTGCAAGACTGATGTAATTTACAGGATTCCATGCAAAGACTGCACGAAACATTATGTATGGCAAACAGGCAGACAACTAGCAATCCGCATCCATGAACACCAACTAGCCACTAAACGCCATGACCAGCTGTCCCTAGTAGCCATGCACACAGATAACAGGGACCACATATTCGACTGGGACAACACAACGATCATAGGACAAGCTAATCTGAAGATAGCCAGAGAAGCATGGTGCTCCTCCATGGACTCTACCAGCAAGCACATTGACCGAGACCCAATATATCAGCCACTACAGTGAAAAACCGGAAGCAGCAGAAACAAATAAATTCCAGAAGACACAGTATAGCAGCACTTCATGGGAGGCTCCAAAGCACTGAAGATGTCACCTAGACAGAGGATGAAATCAACACCCCAGCTCAGCGAACATACCCACAACCATGACAAACGGCACCTGAGCTACAAATCTTTACACAAACGTTGAATTTGTCTGCATGTCTGTAGATACAGGTGTAGATCTTCTATAGATATTCTTTTCACCCTTGGGCTTTACACCTGATATGGAATGTATTTTGTAGATATAAGTCCATTATAATCACAGTGAAATGAACGTGCTGTATGGGAATAATTGAATATCATTCCAAATTTTGTAAGATGAAGGTTCAAATGTTTTCATAATTGTTTTAATAAATTTCATGAATGAAATATATTCTTTAGGGTAGAAAAGGTATCCTATAGTGTTGCATCTTGTAATTCAAATAACCAAAGGAGTAGGTGTGGAACATGAGAAGCTCTTTTCATAATCTTCCAATTGTAGTAATCAGAAGTTAAGATGGATTTTGTCCCTTGCCAGATCATGAAGTTTGTTGTTGTTCGATAAATATGGTCAAACCAATTGATTTATTTGTTGTTTGATTACTGAGCTTTGCAAGTTGGAAAGTATTTATAAATTTTAAGCTGCAGGTCAAATAGACTTAGCATTATGTTTCTGCTCTACAAGAAATTGATCATATCCACTTTGCGCTATGGTAATTTCTTGATAATGTTCTTGCATTAAAGGGAGATAATGTAAAATAAATATTTTTGTTGCTGTTTACAAAGAAATACTATTTGCACTGCACTGTATTGATTTAATGACACCATTTTGGAGACTTTGGAAGTGTGTCAGTAATTTCAAGGGTCTTCAGCAAAGAGAAATATTTAAAAAGCACTTGGAAAGCAGCCCAAGTAAAACATTCACAACAAATATCTATAGCATATTCCCAGTGCTAATTAATGCATGAGCCAGCCCTTTAAAACAATAAAATCCAACCATGACCTTGCCCTTAAGCTGTGATTTATGATCACAAACACAATGATTTTAAGATCACAAGTGGGAAGACCACCAACATGTGGTATATTTTTTATTATATTACCATGTAAACTTCCTAAAGCAGACAAGTCGTAAAGTGCCAGGTATAAATTTTGGTTTGTCTTATGTTAACTAAAGGAAACCTTGAACCACTAAAGTTATCTTCAACTTCCTTAAATGAGACAGATAGGGGAAATAAGCCAGAACTCCTGCTTCTGATTATTATCTAGTAACTTCAGCTGAGAGTGCACTTTTGAAAGCATGACTATGCTCAGCAATGACTCACATCTATCTGACAATCAGCCAATGTTCTCACTAACTAACTGAACGCTTCTGTAAAACATTTCTAGGATTTGTACCGCTGGTGTGTAGGAATAAACCACTTCATAAGGCATAATTAAGGAAAACTAGTAGTGTTATGGTTTGTTGCAAAGGGAATTGAATGCAAGTGTAGGGGGGTTATGCTTCAGTTATACAAGGTATTGGTGAGACCACACCTGGGGTACAGTCCTGGTCACCATACATTTGTAAAGATGTTAATATGTTGAAAGCAATTTAGAGAAGTTAACTAAATTAACACCTGGAATGAGAGGATTGCTTAAAGTGGAAAGGCTAGGCCTGTATCCTCCAGGGTTCAGTGGTAACTTAATTGATACATAAAATATCCTGAGGGGACTTGTGGGAAAGTCTAAAACTAGGGGTCATCATTTAAAAATAAGGGATTGCACATTTAAGACAAAGATGAGAATCATTTTTTCTCTCAAAAGGTTGAGTGCTTTTGGAATTCCTTTCCTCAAAAGACAGTGGATGCAGAATCTTTAAGTATTTTAAGGCATAGACATATTCTTAATTACCAAAAGGATGAAAGATTATTGTGGATATACAGTAATATAGAGTTGAGGTGAAAATCAGATCAGCGATGAGCTTATTGGATGGCAGAACAGATTCAAATGGCTGATTGATCTGCTGTTGTTACTTGTTCGTATGCTCATATAACTAAGAGTGCCTCCTTCCCACTGATACTTTCCGGAGGTTTGATGGCATCTCTTCAGCTACTCCAAATTTGCAGTGTCCATTGCTTATATGAGCCAGTACAAACTGAAAAGACTCTCTTTAGTCATAGGTGACATGATGGAACAGAGAGGTTTCAAAGGAGATCAAAATATTAATAATTTAAGGGAAAATTATCGTTAAGTAGAAACCAACCACAGCTAAAGGAACTGCCATAAATATTTGAATATTTGGAGGTCTTAACCTTATAATGTTCATTAGTAAACAATTTTCTGTTGGCTTACCTGGAAATAACAATTATTGTGCTGTAACAGAATGACTGGGAATATCATTTAAATTCTTTGGTGCTATTGTAACTCAAACTTTGAAATTGTGACTTTTTAAATAAGTTTTACTTTGAGGAAAATAATTTTATTACATTTATGGTTTAACATAGCCATTCTAATAAAAATTAAATGGAAATCTGTAAAAACTTAATCAGTACAACAAACAGCTGTTAAGGATGAATTTGATTATGGCAGTTTTTTGTGAGTGATTGGATCATATAATTATCGAAGAAAAACAAAACTTTATGGCATGAGGAGATTATTTGAACCATCATGTCTGTACTGACAGAAAAGAGCTACCATAATCTTACTTGCCAGCCCTTGTTCCATATGCCTGATGGTTATGGCCCTTAAAGTGTATATCCATGAGTTTTATTTTTCTGTCTATGTCACTCTGTGTATTCCAGATCCCACTATCCTCTCGGTGAAAAACATTTTTCCTCAACTTCACAATCATCCTTTACTTTTAAATCTATGTCCCCTATTTCAAGGTGTTTCCTTTCTGGTGCCCTCATATTTATATGTCAAATACATCATCCCTCCATTTCATCTGTTTCAAATTGAAAACAAAATCTCTCCAATCTTCCCTCATATCTAAAAGTTTCTATTCCTGGCAGCATCCTCATAACGCCTTTCTCTACTCTCTTGTATCATCACTTTACTCCTGTTAAACAGTATACAAGAGTGCATACAATACTGTAGTTTAACAGTCTAATTAATGTTCTGTACAGATCTACAATAACCATCCTGCTGTTGTAATCTCTGCTTTAGCCAGTAAAATAAATTATCCTGTATGCCTTTGTGATCATGTTATCTACCTATGTGCTACTGTAGATCTTCAGTCCAAAGTCCTTTAGTTTCTCCGCACTTCTCTGAATCTAATCATTTATTTTCTAGCCTCATTTATCCTGTCCAAATGCATTATTGCACAGTTCTTCAAATTGAATTCCATTTGCTACTTTTCTACCCATCTGACCAGTCTACCAGCATGTTCCAAGAGTTTACAACTTTCTTTAATATGAAAAATATTCTTGGGAGCTGTTTGAAAGTGCTATTAAAACATTCAGAAGAATGGCATGACTACGAAGATCTTTTTTTGTCCTAATGAACACCCCATGATCATGTAACAGTCTGTTGTAGTATCTAACTTCACTGCACCCTGTTTGAAACACTGAGATTGCTTGGGCATCATTGCGTCGCCCTTTTTCCCCCCCACCATATGTATATATCTTATACACACTAGACTTCATTAGGTAACCTTTCATAAATTCTGACTACTTCACATCATTGACATGCTATATATTCTCTTCCTGCCTGGCTTATCATTAAGTTGTTTGTAGAAGGTCTTTGCTGTTATATGGGGAAAAGCACAATAAATGCATGAATATGTCCAAAAAGATTACTCCATCACTTCACACACCCTCTTAGGTTCTACGGATGATCAAATTAGACCTACCAAAAAATTCTAACATGAGAGCATGCTTACTTAAAAATTAACTTGTTGCCATGCTTTTCTAGAAGTTGCTGGAGATGCCAAGTAAGTGCACTTGTGGGCAACTTACAGTAGAGTGATGGAGTTAGTGATTAAGAGAATATAGGGGATGAAGAGAAATGGATGTTCTGTTGCTTTTGGTTTTCCTAAACTTTTTCAGCATCGGGAATTGATTGCTGTTCTGCTACTGGAGAAGCAGCTGGTTATTTGGTGAGTATCTGGTCACAAAATGTATTCTATTCAAAATAGTATAGCAACTGTTCGTAAACTCAATAAAATATATTGAATGTAAAATTGATTTAAAAAATTAAATAGTTCAGTTCAGATACAAGTTATAGATTTGATTATTGAGATTCAGCTTTTCTGGATTTAAATCTTTATAAATTGATGGTTGCACAAAGGTACAACAGGTAATCAGGAAGACTAGTGGAATGTTGGTCCTTACTTTGAGGGGGTTGGAGTATAAGAGAAAGGAAGTCTTACTACAAACTGTCCAAGGTGCTGGTAGATCACATCTCGAGTACTGTGAGCAGGTGTATTCTCCTTATTTAGGGATATATATCATTTCATTGGAGTCAAGTCAGGGAATGTTCTCTGGGATGGTCCCTAGTATGATGGATTGTTTTGTGAGCAGAAGCTAAACTTGTTGGGACTCTACTCACTGGGGTTTTGAAGGATGAGAAGTAATGTCATTGAAACATATAGGATTTTAAAGGGCTGTGAAAGGACAAATGCTGAGAGGATTTTTCTCCTCATGGAAGTGTTTCAGGTCAGAGGGCATAGTCTAAAAATATGGGGCAGCTAATTAAGATTGAGATGAAGAGAAATTTCCTCTGTTAGAAGGTTGTAAGTTTTTGGAGATGCTTGCAACAGAGAGCTAAGGGGGCAAAGTCCATGTGTATATTGAAGGCTGAGATAGACTCTTGATGAAAAGTTATGGGGCAAATGCATGCACGTGGACATAAAGAATGTTGAGTCAGCCATGATCCGATTTAATGGCAGAACAGGCTCGAAGGGCCAAATGATCTACACCTGTTTCTATTTCTTGTGGTCTTATTCTGATGCAGTTTGGAAACAGGTTGGAAATATTGTTTTACTGTGTGTTTAAAGAATTGTACAAATTATGTTCTGTTTCTGAACAGTTTGTTTTTCTGTTTTTGTCTTGAGTAGTAAAATCTGTTTTATTTGAATTTCTGTAGCCTTACATGACTAAATGCTGGCAAATAGGACTACATTAGCTTAAGATATCTTGTCGGCATGGATGAGTTGGACCAAAGGGTCTGTTTCTGTGCTGTACGTCTCTATGACTCCTGACAAAAGTATTTCCTTACAAAATATTAAGAATGACGGGTGATTTGTCAAAGCAATCAGCAGGATGATAAAAGGTACTTTCAGGATAGGAATGTGGGTTTTTCGGGTACAGTTAATTTAACAGTCATCTTATTGAATAGTGGGGCAGGTTTGAGGGGCTTAGTGACCTGCTATTGCCCCTTCCTTGATAACCTTCAGTAGACTTAAAGCCTATGCCAAAGACAGACGAGCTGTGCCCCCAGTTGTTTGGCTGAACTTTTGTAATATTCCAGGCATGTGCATCTTGCTATATAAGTTGAATTATGCCTTCAATTGTAATTTTGGTCATATTTCCCTTTCTTCTTTTCATGGAACACTTATAGTAAATTTGGTACCTTTTATTCAGTATTTTACAGCACAGAAAGAATACATTCAATGTCGCTTCATGGAGATCTTGCTCCACATTAATTCCCCTTGCTTTGGTAACATATCCCTCTATTCCTTTTCTCTGTCATATGATGATTTATTCTTTTTCGGAAATCCCTTCGTATTGTTAGGTAGCCATCTGAAAGCACTGCAAGTGCTCCAGTTCAATTGACCTTTGAGGTGGCTGATAAGACCATTGTGCAACATACAGGGCAGATGACAATTGAAAGGATGAATAAATTGATTGTTTGGAGGTTTGTACACTCCCTTCAACACCTTGTCTTTGGTGAAACACGGTACTTACCAAGTCTGCCAATGTGTTGATGACTTCTAGATGCACCTTTTCCATTTTGGTTGGTCACAACTCAGGGATGTTTGATCTCTTCATGTATGTTTTGAAGATATCCCTAATTTGAGTTGTGCCCCAAGAGAATCCCTTTGTAATCAAATTCCAACTAAACAATTGCTTCAGGAGTCCATGGGAGGCATGTGAACCATGTGTTTTATCAAGTAGAGGTGGTTTTAAGCGATTACTGCCTCGAAATTGGGCAAGAGGATGTTGTTTTGGACTACCTTTTATGGTAAAGAATTTGCAGCATCTTGTGAAGGCACCACTGCTGGTGGTACTTCAGTGTTTTTTGGTACTTGGTGTGAGTTTGACCAAGAATCCAAAGGAAATAATAGGATGGCTGCCTGGTAAACTGTAATCTTAAACTCAGGGTTAAGATGTCAATCTCAAATACTGTTTCTCTCAGGAGAAAGTGAGGTCTGCAGATGCTGGAGATCAGAGATGGAAATGTGTTGCTGGAAAAGCGCAGCAGGTCAGGCAGCATCTAGGGAACAGGAGAATCGACGTTTCAGGTATTCCTGAAGAAGGGCTAATGCCCGAAACGTCGATTCTCCTGTTCCCTAGATGCTGCCTGACCTGCTGCCCTTTTCCAGCAACACTGTTTCTCTCAGTCAGACAAAGGTTAAACTGGCATGTTGGAGGTAATACTGAAGTTCATCAGCCATATCTGCCTTTGTCAAGAGAAGGCTCCCAAGGTACAGAAAATTATTTTAATTTTTTCACGATTTAGCTGTTATTGATTAAAGATGGAATGTTTTGTGCTGTGGAAACTTGAGCAGAACCCTAGTTTTCCAGGAGATCAGGATAAGACTTGTTTCTTTTCATATGCTTTGAAGAAGTAGCTGACAGTGACCTGGAGCTTTGTTTGGGTCATTGTCCAAATCCACTTTCAATACTGTCCAAATGACTTTCTGATCTGTTTAAAAAAATTAGCTTCAGAGTGCACACCTACATCCATCTGCCTCTGTTTTGAAATCCAATTTCCAAAACATAGGTTGTAAATTTTTCAACACAGTATGCTGAAACTCTATGATTGAGGTTGGAGCGGTTCTGCTTTTAGATTGAAGGTGGTGTAAGTTGAACAGTTTCTAATCTGTTCTGTAGATTATCTTTATGCCTGTGGGTATCAGGCCTCTCCTTCAATTCACCTATTCTGTTTACCTCAACCTTACCATGTTGCAGCAAGTTCCATTTCTCAGCACAGTCTGAATGAATTAGTTTTCTACAATTCCTTATTTAGGAATGGTTATCTTATATTTTGTTTTGCAATGTGGAAGGAGCAGATATTCACTCATCAATGTATCAAAATACAGAATATCGCAGATGTTGGTAAAATGGAAAAAAAAAGTGTTGAAAGTCTTAGGTAATATCTGTAGAAATGCTTTGGTTTGCTGCATGTCTGAATGCTTTCTTTCCAGTTGTGAAAGTTTCTTAAGTATATCCTTTCTGTTGTAGTGTCACTCAGTTGAAATTCCACCAGAAGAGTGTTGCTGGAATCCGCCAATTTATTTCATTAGTAGAACATTGCTGGCTACTTTTCTTAAAATTATGTACAGCTCCTGGTCTCGCATGTGGAAGTGGTTAACAGGACCTCCCAAGTGAGCAAACTGACTGTTGTACATTTCAGAGAAAGAGTATTATATCTGACTTGGGAAGTAATGAAGAATATGGCATCTTTGGTGTCAGTGTGACTCAATCACTCGTGACTGAATCAGATGGTTGGGGTCCCAGTCCAGAATACTGAACACAAAAATCCTATTGGCAGTACCATTTTTTCAGCTGAAATGATGTGTGCCCTATCAAGTGGACATAAAAGGTCATTTCTCCAAGAAGAGCAGGGGATTTCTTCCTTTTTGTTCTGGTCAATATTTATCTCGCAACCAACATTTCAAAATAGATTATCCAGTCTTTGCTATTTATGCAAACTTGTTGTTTGCAATTGACTGTCATGTTTCCCACATTACAATAGTGACTTTATTTTAAAAGTTAAGCAAATTATACTGAGGCTAAGAAAAGTTCTACATAAATCGTTCTTTTATTGAACTAATATTGCAGAGAAAATAATAAGATTTTAATGATTTCTTTGTCCTACTTCTCCAAAACTGCTGATTGAAGACAAGAAGCTTAACCAAGTGCAAGTTTTGATGGTGATGAATGAATTGTTGTCACATAGGAGTTTGATTCAATAGAGAAGTACCCCCCCGCTCTCTAGATTTATGAAGAAACTCTGGAAGACCAACTTGTAATGCAACCCTAGAATTTCGAACTATTGCTACACAAAGCTAGCCTTGAGTGAATGCTTATTGTAACTTTATTACATGTGAATAATATGGTCCCCTCATTGATGGAAATAAAAATCATATGTCACAGACCTCTGCAAAAATCTTGACACAGACAATCAGATAGGGACAAATTATACATTCATTATCACCTAGCTAAAATCAAAACGACATTATATTTTGCTACAAAACTGGCAAGGGTGTAATTAATATCATTGTGAAACACAAGGGAACATAGAGGTCTGAACACGTTTGAAAAGCTAGTTCAAATTTTCTTTGTGACTCATTTATGCTATTCCAAGAAGTGCACTCATGTTTCTTGATGTAAGACTTTGAGTATAGCATAAAGAAAACTGATGTATTTGGCTGCTGAACAGCCTGTCTAATACAGTTCTTAAATTTTTGGTTTTCTAGGTGCTAGAAACTTGATTTCATTTTTCTATATTGCTTGTCTGCCGCATATAAGTGCCAAATGTTTTGAAAATACACAATACCTTTTCAGGTGGAAAATGGGTGACTGGTAAATGTTGAAAAGTTGAAATGCAATTGTCATTTTATCATTCATTAGGAAGACCTGAGTGTCTGAAATATCACTTTGTTTGGATCATAAACTTACTCATCAGGAACAATCTGAGGAAATTTTTGCTTTTTGTGACAGTAGCTCAGGTTCTTCTACCAGTAACAAAAATGTCATACCACAGTGTGTATGTACTGCATAGAGAACTATGGATGAAATTTCAGTCACATGCTAACAAATACCATGCCCAGACACACTTGCTCCAGTTTTGAAAAACTGAATGTACATAACCCGCAAAAAATTTAATAACATTATATTTCTTGATTTCACAGCGCATATGCCTCTTGAGCATCTATTTCTTTATATTTGATCAGTTGAGACATATGATATCTATTGGCTATAGCAAGAAATGTAGAAAATCACATCCAGAATTTGAAGGTGCTGTTAACCTTTCAGTAAATTTGTTTTTATTGATTATTAAGCATTTCTAAAAAGGACTTTGCAGCTTTTGATGTAGAATGGGACTTTCTGTTTGAGACATGAATGCAATCTGGGATGACTGTGACCTTGTGTAAATATGTTACTGACATAAATAAAAGATAATTGCTTCTGAGAACAATTGCTTTAGTTTGTGTCATTTCATTCCTACTTCTCATAATCTAGACCAATATATTTAAACTTTCTGGTGAAATTACACTGGTTTCACCCTGCTTTCCACGATCTTGCTTGCACTTACACACTAAAATGATGAGGATGAAGTTCAGATAAGGAGAGATGCTTTGTAATGGTGTGTAAATTGTGGAAGTGCCTCATGTCATGTACATTCTGTTATTTGTGCCATTATATTTTTTAGCCATCCATGAGTCCAGAATGAGCCGGCATTTGTTGCCTATCCCTTCTTGCTTTTGAAAAGTTGCCCCATGGGCATCCAAACCTGTTGTAAATGGCGAAAGCTTTACAAAGTTTTAAATGGTGAACCTGACTTTTGTGAATACTGTGATTCTCTGGGAAGCCAGGCAGGAGATTGCAGAGCCTTTGGTTTTGATCTTTATATCGTCATTGTCTATAGGAATAGTGGCAGAAGACTGGAGGATAACAAATGTTGTCCCCTTGTTTAAGAAAGGGAATAGAGACAACCCTGGTAATTATAGACCAGTGAACCTTCCTTCGGTTGTGGGTAAAGTGTTGGAAAAGATTATGAGAGATAGGATTTATAATCATCAAGCGAGGAATAAGTTGATTAAGGTTGGTCAACACAGTTTTGTGAAGGGTAGGTCGTGCCTCACAAACCTTATTGATTTCTTTGAGATAGTGAACAAACAGGTGAATGAGGATGAAGTGGTTTATGTGGTGTATATGGAGTTCAGTAAAGTGTTTGATAAGGGTCCGCATGGTAGGCTATTGCACAAAATATGGGAGGTGTGGGATTGAGGGCAATTTAGTGGTTTGGATCAGAAATTGCCGAGCTAAAAGAAGACAGAGGGTGGTGATTGATGGGAAATGTTCATCTTGAAGTTTAGTTACTAGTGGTGTACCGCAAAGATCTTGTTTTGGGGCCACTGCTGTTTGTCATTTTTATAAACGACCTGGATGAGAGCATGGAAGGATGGGTTAGTAAATTTACGGATGACACTAAAGTGGGTGGAGTTGTGAATGGTACTGAAGGATGTTGCACGTTACAATGGGACATAGATATGCTGCAGAGCTGGGCTGAGAGGTGGCAAATGGAGTTTCATGCAGAAAAGTGTGAGTTGGTTCGCTTTGGAAGGAGCAACAGGAATAAAGAATACTGGGCTAGTGGTAAGATTCTTGGTAGTGTAGATCAGCAGAGAGATCTCGGTGCCAATGTACATAGATCCATGAAAGTTGCCACCCAGGTTGATAGGGTAGTTAAGAAGGTATATGGTGTGTTAGCTTTTATTGGTAGAGAGATAGTGTTTTGGAGCCATGAGGTCATGCTGTAGCTGTACAAGAACTCTGGTGCAGCTGCACTTGGAGTATTGCATACAGTTCTGGTCATTGCATTAAAGGAATGATGTGGAAGCTTTGTAAATGGTTCAGAGGAGATTTACTAGGATGTTGCCTGGTATGGAGGGCAGATCTTGTGAGGGAAGACTGAGGGACTTGAGGCTGTTTTTGTTAGAGAGAAGGTTGAGAGGTAACTTGAGACATTTAAGATAATGAGAGGGCTGGATAGGGTGGACAGTGAAAGCCTTTCTCCTCAAATGGTGATGGCTAGCACGAGGGGACATAGCTTTAAATTGAGGGGTGATAGATAGAGGACAGATGTCAGAAGTAGTTACTTTACTCAGAGTTTTAGGGGTGTGGAACACTGCCTGCAACAGTAGCAGACTTGTCAACTTTAAGGGCATTTAAATAGTCATTGGATAGACATATGGATCAAAATAGAATAGTGTAGGACAGATGGGCTTCAGATTGGTTCCACAGGTATGCACAACATCGAGGGCTGAAGAGCATTACAGCGCAGTACAGGCCCTATGTTCTATTGCCAAATGATTGACAGCATGCAGATTGACACCTTTTTCAAATAAAGATCCGTCCATGTTTCTAAAATTATAACAGACGGTATAGAGAACCTCTGGCAAAGTACAGTGTATCCGATCTCTAACAAGCATGATTTTGGCACCTCACCCTCTTGGACGATTTAATTGAAAGTGCTGAAAAATTATTCTTCCACAAGGATGTTAGCCAGGATCAGAAATATATTTTAGTGATGTTTAAGGTGTACAGAAAACATGACCACTATTCTAGCATTCAGTGTGGCATAGATCTGGGTAATCTCAATGCAATTCATTTGTACAATATATTAGACTAACCATAATTCAACTTAAATTGTCAGCAATACTCAGGCCAATTGGATGGCTGTAGTGGAGAATGGAAAAGGTTTTGCAGATGCAATAAGTTGTGCTGTAGTGATTTTAGAGCAAAAAGACACTGTTGGGTAGAATTGGAGGAGCTTTTTGCTTTGCATTAGACTGTGCCTTGTGATGAAGCGTTTTGATGCTAACTTTATATTCCTGAAATGCATGATGTTCCTAATTCTCTGCATTATCATTCCTTATCTTGGTAATATGAACTACTTTGTAAAAACTGTTATGTTGTGTAAGTACTTCAAAACATTTATGCAAAGTGGATGGATTTATGCAGTAATTGATCAATCTCTTAAAAATCATCTGCACCTTGTCAGAAAATTGGAGGCAGGCAACTAGTATAGATAGAAAATGTTAATTGAATTAGAACATGTAATTAGAACACAATCAGCAGCACATCATTGTAGGCTTCTTCAGTTTAAAAATAATTTTCAAGTAATGTTATTTGCAGGTGACTAATAAACTGATAGCCATAAGGAAAACAATTTGAGCTTCAAAGGAATTTCATATCCTGGAGGCAGCTGCCTACAGTGTCTATTAGATTTGTGCAATACACAGGAGAGTGAAAGGACTCTGAGGAAATATAAAATTTTGGCCTTTACCTTTTTTGAATTCCTTGCTGTTTATACAATGTCATTTCTGCTGTGGTTAATCTGCTTTTAAAATTACACTATTTTACTGACCTGAGGCAAAACAATTCCCTCAAACATTCCCAAAGTGAAATTTTGTGAAAAGTATAATTGTATAGTTGCTGTCTTTGAGGACTCTCACTTCCTGAAAATCCTATTTCCATCGGCAACTGGTCAGCATTTCAACGAAATATACTTCATGTCTTTATTGGCGTTTTACTTGAATGTTTCCAGAAAAACAAGAGTTTTCCAGTCATTTCCAGATTTTGAAATGCTTAATTTTCAGTTGTAAATTGTCATTGTTCATGCCTCATAAGTTCGTATTAATTTTTGCTTGTAAAAAGTAAAAGAAAAATCAATTTTAGTAAAAGTTATTTCAAATTATTGATACCACTAGATATGGTTGAACCTGCTCTTTCTCATAAATGCTTATTTTTGTTCCCTAATAAAGTAAAACTTACTTGCTTATCCAGTGATGAGGTTTGTGTAACCCACTGAGATTAAACTAACACAATAAACTTGAGCATACAAGTTAAAGTAGGTAGCAAAAGTAAGATAATTTCTTCTTTTATATAAGTTTGCTGGGTTTACCTGTCTCAATGGAAGTGTTGCATACAAAGCAAATAAACTTGTATTGAATGCTGAACTTCCTGATTTGCTTATAAAACTTCATGACTCAATCTGAATTTCAGTGCCAACCGTTGAGTACGTTCCAAAGTTCACCTTTAATTCAAGTTGAAATTGGATTCATCTGTTGTCCAGCTGTGAACTTGCCTACTTGACCCGAACTCCCCTAATGTTAACTTGATTGGCTCATTTCCGTACTGCCTTTAACTTAGTATGGGCCCCATGTATTTTTTGAAAACCTGGAATAGATTCCTACAGATTAACTGCTTGCAGAATAGCTTGTGTTAATGTTTTAACTTATGACTTAATAGATGGTGGTAAAATTGAAATTGTACAATAATTTGTCTACATTACACTTAGCAGTAGGATATGAATGTCTGATGTATTTCTTTTACAATAGTATAAGCTATCATAATGTGAATGGAAAAACTCCAGTTCAGGATTTTAAAAAGCTCAACTTTTGTTCTCTGGTCCATAGAACGCTAACTGCGTACAGTTTCCAAATGCTTATCTTCTCATAGTGCAGAAGTGTGACTAGCAACAAGCTTGGACAAGCTTGCACTTTAAAAAAGTCCTGTTATGGAATATTGCTACATGCATTAACCCTAATGAAGGGCTCACAGCACTGAGGAATTTGATTTGTACAAAGTAAAGAAATTACTGACAAAGAAACAGTTCACAAAATGTCAGTTAACAGCAGAAAAACCTCGGGACGTCCATCCTATTACTACAGACTTTTGGGCAGGTCACGTCTTCAGAGACAACGCAGTCGTTCCAGGAGTCGCAGCAGACCAGGAAACAGGGGTAAGAGTGTTAGTCAAATTGCAGTGCTGCAAAGTCCTAATCTGCCTCCTGTTCTGGCTCCATATTTCAAACCTTTTTTTTAGTATTATGAATGTGAAATTTCAAGAAGAACCTTACATACCTCCAGTGGTTTGCTTCCTATATTGTATTTTATGCTGCAAAATAAATGTCAAAAATATCTCCATTTAAATTCTCAATTCATGATAAGGCTATACTTTACTGAAATCATACTGAAGTATAGCTGAGTTTTTAATGGTTACAATATAACATTTAATCTTAAAACAAGAACTGATATTAACTCAAAACAATGTTCTATTTATGAAACTACAATGATCAACCCTCAGATTTGGACAATTAATTTTCATTGAGGATCCAGATCACTGCCTGTGAGGATTACAGTTTGATGCTACTGTAGTCATCATACTTTCTAAATAACAACAGTTATAAATTTTGACTTTTTAACTGCTGATTTTGCTGTTTGCTGCATTATTGTAATGCAAAATTACAAAACATGCAAAGGTAATAACTTTTTTAAATGGTAACAGTAAGATAAGTAGAACTACTAACTTGTCTTTTGCAAATGCAATCGTATTAAGATTATCCAATTAAACTAAGGCTAGAAAATACCGGAAATCATACTCTGGAGATTTATTGATTATTAATTTTGGTCCATAATTGGGATTACTCAGTATATTGGCCAAGTCTATTGTGAAACTCCAGTGTATTATGTGATCAAAGATGTATTTGCCAGTATTGTGAGTATTTCTTTTGTACTGTGTATAAATGGCCTAAAGTAACTTGACGAAAGCATAATTATTGCTGAAGACATAATTCTTGTAATTTTGTGTGTGTGCTGATTTAGTGAAAGTTCGTGGCAACACACAATAAAGGTCAAGTCACTAAGTCTGTTCTTGTGTGAAGGAGGTGTAGCTATAGTTAACTCAATATTGGTTACAGAGGTATTTGTGAAATAGAATGAAGTGCATTATTCTGAATTGACTTGTAATGCACACTCTTGTAGAACAGAAAACTGAACATTCTTCACTATCCAAATAAAATTCTACTATAATTCTATTGTAACCTTTAGTAATAATCTTGTATTTCTTGATAGGGAAAGATTTCCTCTATTGACTTTAAAGTTCTTTATGTTTCTATTTTGAAGATGTGTTCAGAGCAGACCATCATATCTCTCATCTGATTTGGTAAAGAAAGGACTTCAAAGATTTCTGTTTGAGCAATGTATTGCAAATATTGACACACTCCCAGACCTTCACGTTCCAACTTGCAAAAGAATACATCAGCTATGTAAGGGAAACAACAACTTCACGAAGAATATTTTTATATAAAAGCCTGGATAAGCAATGATGACATTAATTTCCAAATAATTGAACAAATTAAATTAGAATTTAAAATTGTGCTAGAGGTATGCAACGTGCCTGCGACTCAGCTGGATTTCTGTGTTAAGTGGAATCTAATAGAGTTAGGGTTAATTTTCAGGCTTTCAGTGATCTCCAATAGGGCCCAAAATGACAAGCGGTAAGTGCGCATGCATGTGCAATCTGCAGTTTTTGAATGAGGGCAAAGAAGAGATGTTCTTTAGTCACACATGAAGCAGGTGTTAAAACTATTTGAATATGCAGGTAAGTGGTTTTAATAGCTAATCAATCTTTGGTCCAATATCGTTTTGCTATGGGGCAACCAATTCCAAAGAAATCAATCCTAAACATTACCAAGGCTTTTAAAAATGAAGGCGGGTTATTAAAATCTGTAGACAGAACAATGATGCTGCACAGACCCAAGATTCCCAATCTTCATAGCATACTCTCCTTACAAACTATGTCCACCAATCTTTCTAACTATAGATTGTGACCATTCCTACCCCCGGCCAATCCATTATTCACAATCTTCTATGTTACTGAGTACCTCTCCCTAAGCCCAGTCATCCTCTGCCTGTGGATCCAATTGTTCTTCAAGTCCTCTCACAATCTTTCTGCAGACAATAATTTGCAACCTTTAGCTATTTGCTGTCCTCCTGTAATGTTGGCTTCATTCTGATGAAGTTGATGTACAGTATCTGGGTCTGTTTTGACCCACCATTCTGCTGCTCCAATTATTTTTTATCTTCTTAATAATTCTTTGTGATATTAAGTTTTACTGATTTAAGAGGCATGTTTAAACCTAAGTGAATATTAGCGAGTTTTGAAAAGATTTGTAGCTCCGGTTGACGTTCTGGATGTTGGTTTGCTCGCTGAGCTGGAAGGTTCATTTCCAGATGTTTTGTCACCGTACTAGGTAACATCTTCAGTGGGCCTCCAGGTGAAGCACTGCTGCTGATTCCTGCTTTCTATTTATATGTTTGGGTTTGGTGATGTAATTTCCTGTTCTTTTTCTCAGGTGGTGGTAGATGGGGTCTAACTCGATGTGTTTGTGATAGAGTTCCTGTTGGAATGCCATGCGTCTAGGAATTCTCGTGCATGTCTCTGTTTGGCTTGTCCGAGGATGGGTGTGTTGTCCCAGTCGAAGTGGTGTCCTTCCTCATCTGTATGTAAGGATACTAGTGAGAGAGGGTCATGTCGTTTTGTGGCTAGTTGTTGTTCATGTATCCTGGTGGCTACTTTTCTGCCTGTTTGTCCAATGCAGTGTTTGTTACGGTCCTTGCACAGTATTTTGTAAATGACATTAGTTTTGCTTGTTGTCTATATCGGAACTTTCAAGTTCATTAGCTGCTGTTTAGTGTGTTGGTGGGTTTGTGGGCTACCGTGATGCCAAGGGGTCTCGGTAGTCTGGCAGTCATTTCAGAGATGCCTTTGAAGTAGGGGGAAGTGGCTAGTGTTTCTGGATGTGTTTTGACTGCTTGTTTGGGTTTGTTGCTGAGAAATCAGCGGACTGTGTTCATTGGGTACACATTCTTTTTTAATACACGGTATAGGTGATTTTTCTCTGCTCTGTGCTGTAGTGTGTGTTGGCTTGTTGAAATAACGTTCTGATGCAGCTTCGTTTGTGGATGTTGGGATGATTGCTTCTGTAGTTCAGTATTCGGTCCTTGTGTGCTGTTTTCCTGTAGACACTGGTTTGAAGTTTCCCCATTGGCTGTTCGCTCTACTGTTGAGGAAAACAACAACAAACTGTCATTCCTAGATGTCACAGGCTGAGTGACTGTGTTAAGCCATAGTAACCATCAAGAGCTATCCTAGCAGTACAGTCTTGTCCAAACTGCTTCAAATCATTAGCCATCATTGAATCCATGGAACATGTACCGCCAGGCAGTATCGGTAAATTATAGAATAGATTGGCTGTCGAAGGAACGTCTGGCTTTCACAGTTGTAGGACTTGAACATTCATCTTTTAAATCAATTTTTGATGTGTTAATTTTGACAATCTTATTTAAATGCAAGGCTTCGTAACTTGAATTTCATTTTCTGCTCTTTTAAAATGTACAAGAGTTTTTAACTGATAATGACCAGTAGAAGTTGCTATTGGAGCCACAGTCTTTGTAAGGCTTATTATGTTTTCATGTGACACATTATTGTCCAAGCGTTCAGTAAGTCTGCACATCTAGTAGGATTTGGTTACAAAAATATACATGCTACCACATTATATATGAAAGTATAACTTTTTCAGACTTTATTAATTTTAAATATTAAAGTGACTATACATTATATAAATGAATCTATGAATTTCCTGTATTTATAGTATGCAATGAAATGTTTGCAGTGAAATGACAGAGTCAATTGCGAGGGAGCAGCAAATGAGTATAACATGTGCTTAGCATACCTTTTTATAAAACATCTGTTTAGAAATGGGCAATTGAATATATTGATATGAATTGCATTTTCTTAACTGTTTATTAATACAGACACTCATTTTAAGGCAAGTCTGACTCTGACTCTGAATGTCAGAGCTTGCTGTCTTCTATTTATTCTGTTGCTGCATAGTAAGTAGAATCTTTAGGTATCTCCAGGAAAGATTTTTTGTAAAAAAACATTTTCTGTTGCTTACCATTAATTCTCACATCGTGCTGTACATCTCTGACTCTATATGCAGTTTATCATTATTGATTCCCATCTATATGAATGAATACCGTAGCTAGTGAAATTATGGTTGCATATTGTGTTTTTCTGTCAAGTGCAACACAGTTTGCTATCTGTGGGATTGGTTATCATAACCTCTCATCTTTTCTAAGCAAAACACTGAATCAGATTCTGACCTTGGACCTTTTAGTAATTGTTTTTGGTGCAATTAGAAATGCCAATGTACGGTTGAATTTTGTATGTCATCCTTGTCTTTGCTGTGGAATAATAGATTTGATAAAATTGGCTAGTTGTAAATTATTCTCATGTAATTCAATTAATTGCTTTTTGGCATGATATTGTTACATAATGGTATTTATCAACTGTAACCATAATTGACTTTATTTGACTGTAATGCAGTAATTAGTGACAATTCCTAGCATCTGTGTATTATAGTTTCCCTTACTTCTAGCAAGTAAAAACACAATCAATGCTGTTGAAATTTGAAATGAGATAATCTAAATATATTTCTGTTATTCCTGTGTATTTGATTGTAAGGCTAGGCAGAACAATAAAGAAACAACACCTTTACTCTTCACTAGTGTCTCGTCTAAAAGAATTAAAGTATAAGTTAGCCTTAAGTTTTTGAATTCTGCAGAGGTACACGGTGATGAGCAGAATAGAACTATGTTTGAAACAAAGGTTAATTTTGAAATTAGATAAGGTTCTTCTTCTCAACTTCTCCGCTTACCTGAAGTGTGGTGACCCTCAGGTTAAACAACCACATCATCTTTCTCTAACGAGAGAGCAACCCTACTGTATGGTAAGACTCTCAGCCATTTTATCTGTACTCCTGATGTGTGTTGCAAATGCTCTGCAATATTGAACAAGATTTTAACATTTCAGTAAGTTATCTTTTTAAGTCAAACCCTACAGTTACAACTTTTCATGTATATCAGGGCTGCAACATATTCAAAAATATAGATTTAATAATGGAAGGATATTTTATCAGGTGCCACACTGCAGATATAATTTTTCCTATTGATTTTTGCATATTGTAAATGGATTTTAAAAACGCTGATGTTATAGAACAAGGTTCACTCCAGTCTTGGTTGTATATTAAAACATATAAAATATCGTCAAAAATAGATGACTGAGTAATGCATCCTGTTATGCGTTGAAGGTCTGGGAGATGAACTTTAATTTCCTTCTGATGCTTCTCATGTACCTCATAAAGGAATGGTAAAGCCAAGAAAAACAAAGCATGTTCTTTCAGCGTAGTAATAACAACGTTTAACAAAGAATACAATTGCCAAAAATCTCATTTATTTGTTTATAAAGGAAAATATTACATAGATGATTTGGAGTTGGAGATGATGTGTAGTGTGTCAAAGTTTGCAGATGACATTAAGATGAGTGGCAGAGCAAAGTGTGCAGAGGAACATAGATAGTGTAAGTGAGTAAACAAAGGTCTGGCAGATAGAACAATGTTAATAAATGTGAAATCATCCATTTTGGTAGAAATAACAGTAAAAAGGACTATTACTTGAGTGGTAAAAAATTGCAGCATGCTGCTGTGCAGAGGCACCTGGATGTCCTTGTGCATGATTCACAGAAGGTTGGTTTGCAGGTAGAACAGGTAATTAGAAAGGCAAATGGAATTGCTAAAGGGATTGAGTTTAAAAGCAGGGAGGTTATGTTGTAGCTGTATAGGGTGCTGGTGAGGCCACACCTGGTGTACTGCATGCAGTTTTGGTCTCCTTACTTGAGACAGGATGTACTGGCACTAGAAGGGGTACAGAGGAGGTTCACTAGATTGATTCCGAAGTTGAGGGGATTGACTTATGAGGTGAGACTGAGTAGACTGGGATGATATGTATTGAAATTTTAGAAGAATGAGGGGGATCTTTATAGAAACATGCAAAATTATGAAGGAAATAGATAAGATAGGCATAGAGAGGATTCCACTGGCAGGTGAAACTAGGACAAGAGGACATTGCCTCAAAATTAGGGGGAGCAGATTTAAGACTGAATTGAGAACGAACTTATTCACCCAGAGGGTTGTGAATCTGCAGAATTCCCTGCCCAGTGAAGTAGTCAACGCTACTTCAGTAAATGTTTTTAAGGCTAAAATAGACTTTTTTTAACATTAAAGAAATTAATGATTATGGTGAAAGGGCAGGTAAGTGGAGCTGAGGCCACAAAAAAATCAACAATGACCTGATTGAATGGCGGAGCAGGCTACTCCCACTCTTAGTTCTTATGTTCTAATAAAAGCCTTGCAGTAAGTTGACTTTAAACTTCGTGTACAGATGGACAATGAAGCTGCATATGATCCATTAGTAGTATCTCAGCTGTTAAATGTTTGAGGGCTTGAATTACAAGGAGAGGCTGGATAGGTTAGGACCTTTTGACTGGAGCATAGAAGGTTGAGGAGTGACCTTACAGAGATTTATAAAATCACGAGGAGTATAGATAAGGTGAATGGCAAGCATCCTTTCTCTTGGGTGAGGAATAACAAGACTAATGAACATATTTTTAAGGTGAGAGTAAAAAGATTTAAAAAAGACGAGGGAAGTTTTTGATTCCACAGTGCTTCATATACGGAATGAACTTCCAGAGGAATTGGTGGATGCAGGTACTGTCACAATGTTTAAAAGACATTTGGATAAGTACATGGGTAAGAAATGTTTGGAGGGATATCGATCAAACGCAGGCAGGTGGGACGAGTTTAGTTTGGGTCATCACGGACTGAAGGGTCTATTTCCATTCTGTATGACACTATGATTAGGTTGGTACTCTACTCATTTGGAGTTAAGAATTAGAATGGTTCTTAAAGAGCTTGACAGGATAAATGCTGAGAGAATGTTTCCCCTTTTGGTAGAATCTGCATCCAGATGGCATAGTATTAGAATAAAGGGGCATCAGTTTAAGATTGAGATGTGGAGGAAATTCTTCTCAGAGAGTTGAGTCTTTGGTACTGCATCTCTCAGAGAGTTGTGAGGGTAGAATCCTTGTGTGTATTTATGGCTGAGATACATAGACAGACAGAAGAAAAGTGATTGATATTTGATTCTTGATCAGTGTGAAAATCAAGAATTACAGGGAAAATGCAGGAAAGTGGATGCGAGGGACGATGGATGAAGGCCAGTTGAACACTTAAAAATTAACATCATTGTATAATAACATTATACTAATTGCAATTACCAATACAACTAATACTAATTACACTATAATGATCACTGTTGTGCTTTGTCTATGTTAAACAATTACACACTCAACTGGATTTTTTTTTTCTCTTTTGTTCTAGGCTGATCAAGCTTTTGTTTCAGCTTAATTAAAGCTTTGACAAAGGGTCAGTTAAACTCGAAACATCAACTCCTTTCTCTCCTTACAGATGCTGCCAGACCTGCTGAGATTTTCCAGCATTTTCTCTTTTGGTTTGTTTCAGCTTGCTTTCTGTTGATTTCCAATGATTTCAGTTTAAAATTATTGGGTACTTTGAAGGGGAATAAATGTCTGCAGTTGGTGCACGTGGAGCATTTTGTGATTTGTTTTCATAGTCATTAACTTCAATAGATCAATTCTAGATATGACGTGATAACTAAAGCCATGGAATGTGGAGAATCACAAATGAATGTGACCAAGTGCTGTTGAACACAGAATGGTTTGGCATTTTTCTGGTAGGGTGTTCCCTCAGAACCTACCAGGAATCGGACAGATGGCTCTGGGTAGTCAAGCAAGCTCTTTGCTGATTATTGCCAAACAGAATCAAACCACTGGATTCTAATTTAAAGGAAGAGGTATTTCTTTATTCTTTTGATCAAGAGGAAAAGAATAAAGATATTGAGAGATGCTGGCACAAGTTAGTCCCTGATGCTAGCTAATGATACAATTTGTCTTCCCAGTGGGGTTAATGAAGGAAGATATATTAACTGGAAATATACACAGATGCAGCTGAAACAACAATAAAGAAGCTCTACACCATCCAAGACACTGTCACTCCTTCACTGCTAATGCACAGTGACATAATTATTACCCAAATGTAATTTCATCAAGGTTCCTTCGACAGTATTTTCCAAACCCATGACCTCTACCAGTTAAAAGGACAGGGACAGTAGATGCATGAGAATGCTACCACATGCAAGTTATCTTCCACGTCACAGAATGTTCTAACCTAGAGCTATAATGTAGTTCCTTCACTGCCACTAGGTGAAAATGCCAGCACTTGCTTCATAATGGCATGGAGTGTCCCTACACCCCAAGAACGGCAGTGGTTCAAAAAGGCACCTCACAAGCATCTTCTCCAGGACAACTAGGGAAGTATAATAAACGCTGGCTTATCCTGCAATGCCTACATCCATGAACATATCTCTTTTAACCAGTTCTATTATATAGAGTTGGATTAAAGGCCAACTGAGTAGAGAGGATGTAGTTGAAGTAATGTGACAATTCCTGATAGAAAGAATTGATTTTGTCGTGAAGAATGGCCTGGCTGGTTAAAAAATAGTGGCCTCAAAAATAATGGGACAACCAATAGAAGCAAAAAAATTGAGATGCTACTGGTGAAACGTCCTGGCTTGTTTCCTGACATTTTTGTGATTGAACCTTAGGCTCATAGATTCCTTTTCTCAACCAAATCTATGATAAAGAGATGATGTGAAAATTGAGTAACCTGATACTATTTTGTAAATTTAGAAAGAAGTAAGGACAGAGTAGGTAAAGAGAATGAGGTTGATAATGTTTAATCCATCTGAAGTTGACACATTTAATCCACCTTTTATAGAAATGCAGGTGATTTAGAGAGCTATATCTGACAGCCTACTTCGAAATCAAATCAGAGCCATTGCCAAGTATTATATTTTAAAAGGCAAAGTCTAATGAAACATTTTTTAAAAATACTACCTCAAATACCAGCGGATGAGGCATGAGCAGTAAACCATCAAGTGGTGGGTCCACCTAAATCTTATAAAAATTTTATGTGGGGCTCACAAAACTCCAATGACAGGTCATTTCAGTATTGGAAAAACACAAATTAGCGAATCTAAAAAAATGTTTTCAGCCAGAATTACACAAAGCTGTAGCGTAATTTTGTGGAGAAATGTGGAGAAAGCCCAAACTGAAATTAAATCTGCGGCTTCAACTTTGATACAAGCTTTCAAAGAACCATATAACAGGGTATTATTAGATTGTGAAGGACTTCTAACTAAAACCAGCAGTGGGAATCAGTATATTTTAACAATTATGGATCTTTTAATAGGGTTTTCTGAGGTACTGTCTTTGTGGAAAGTTATAGCAAAAGTGTTAATGAAGAGGTTAGTTAATTTTTTTTACAAGAAATGAATTACTCATCTGAATACAATCAGATCAAGTTAAAATTCTCTTTTGCAAGTATTCAAATAAATAATGAATAGTTTGGGAATAGAATTTATTAGCTTATCATCCACAATCTCAAGGAGCTTTGGAAAGATGGCATCAAACTTTAAAGGCCAAGATTGGAACTCATTGTCAAGAATATCTTAATGATTGGGATAAAGGAATTAATTATTTTTGCCATCAAGGATGTCCCTAATGATTGCACATTATTGAAACCTTTTAAACATATATACAGACATGAGCAAAGAGGACCCTTAAATGAATTGTAATAGACCAGACCAAACCCTCTTCCAATATATCAAGGAAATAGCCTTGACCCTAACTTTTATCTTCTTTAAAGGCAAGTATAAAGTGCTGTATTCCAGATGTAGTTCGATTGATCACACGGCTCAGCTCTAAGCAAAATACGTTTTAGAATCGTAGGATTTCTACAATGTGGAAAGAGACCATTTGGCCCTCCACCCTATCCCATAACCCCACATTTACCATGGCTAGCCCATCTAGTCTGCACATCTCTGGACACAATGGACGATTTACCATTTCCAATTCACCTAACTAGCACATAAAGTCACACAGCATGGAAATGGACCCTTCGGTCCAAACAGTCCATGCCGAACATAATCCCAAACTATATTACTCTATTGATAACTTACTGTATCTATTCCATGGATTCAATATTCTTTTTATTTTGAGATGCTGAGAACTGCATGAAGTTGTAACCTAATGATTGCCTTGTAAAAATTGAACATACCTTTATGCTTCGTAACTTATAAACAAATGTAATATGACACTGTTAACATTTCTGCCTTTTGTATGAGAAATTTAACCAGGGTCCTGTCTGTTTTATCAGGTGATGGAAACGATTCAAAAGCACTATGTGACGGAGAGTTGCTCTACCACAGTCCAACATTTAACCCTCAACCTTACGTCATTATTTGTGGGCTTTTATGTGTTTGAATTGGCTGTACCATTTGCTTACAAAAAAAATTAATAACATACTTCCAAAACTCCTGAAAAAATGAGTGAATGATTCTGTGTAGATCTAAGTTCATTCTTTCTCAAGATACATAAATCAGAATTCCATTTATCTTTTTCATGGTTTTTCCTTTGTCACCCTCATCTCTAAAGATTTTTGTATTTACATTCTTACTTTTTTTTCTCTATTATTAATGTTCTTACATTTTACTAGATGCGTTCTCTTCTATATTGTATGGGCTGGCAGCTGTCACCAGCCAACCCGTTTATCCCTGCTCTTTGCTTTCTGTTTTCTCTAGCCATCTTTCTATCGTATATACTCGTATAAAAGTCAACCCTACTATATCGCATTATAAACCTCTTACAAAGGAAACTGCATGTTCCCGTTAACCCACTTAAAACAAAATTGCATTCATCCACTCATACCGGTAACCCTATTAATTGCTTTTTGTTTACTATATTGAGCATCCGTCCCTCCCTCTGTCTGTTTCTCTATCCTTCCGCTCCCCCCCCGTTCCCCCTCCCCCCCCATCTTGGTTTACTACAGCATGTTTTGATTCATTCAGACTGGTACGAAGTCTGTTGCTACTTATCGCATTTTGCTCACCATACATCCAAAAGTTAATATCGTTAAAAAGTTAATCATTTTAATTGTGCCATTATATCTGAATAAACGTGAGATATATTAGCTACATGTATCTTTTTAATTCTTTGACAATATTGTTGCTGAGGTTCATTTACATTCGAGTTTAAATGGGAGGGAAATGGAAGAATTTGGTGGGAACATTCAAGATGCTTCCACATTCAGATTTTAACAAATGTTTCATTTTAAGTGTGCCATTATACCAGATCATGGCGATGTTGAACAGTGTGATTTTGCAGAATTTCAATGAATCTTTGACACGTTAAATTTTCAAACCAGTATGTGTAAACAAAATTTACTGCCAGTAATTCATTCTTGTTTCTCTTGCTTTTATCCTGTAATTATCTTTACCATAACTCATTGTGTTTTTCTTCTTTACCTGGGATTAATTGAGCAACCAAATTGACTTCTGTTAATATTACGGTATTTCGAACTGCAGCATGAATTTCAGTCCCTCAAAACTAGTGCCTGTGTAATAGTTGACCCTATAAATTGAACCTTTAAAAATAATCTGAAAAAATTTGACTTTTGCACAAATGTACATGGTATCTACAATTCATTTAGTACAATATGCCTTTGCATGGTATTTTATTGAAACACCTGAAAAAAATGGCACTCATATTTCTCTTTTTAAAAAAAAGTATTTTGATGCCTGAATGGAGTATGTCATTCCAAAAATAATATCCAAGAGATTAAAGCATTTTTTTAATGTACTGTTTTAAAGTTGCTATTTGAAGTTCAGTAGTGATTGGACCTTGAGTTCATGTTTAGAAATAAAAGCTTATTAATACTAATCTTCAATAAGTGTCTTTCTATGCTGGCCTCTGGCTTGCTGCTTCAGGAGTGGTGAACCTTCTCAGGTTAGTACTTCAGTATTTAAGTGGCACTTGATCCAGCCATCTTTCCTGCTGGCAGGGGCAACAGGCATAATGAATACTCACTTTTGAAGATGCCCCCTCCCAGTACAAAAGAAATTCTGTCTGCACATTTAACACTGTCTATGTTAACTTGCAATAATGGCTTATCCATTATGTGATAAGAACTTGGACTGTTTGTATTGACAGAGTCATCCAGTAGTGCAGTAATTTTTACTACAGACAAAGCGTGCCTTATTTTCAACATTTTGAACAGCCTGTAACATCTCTCTTTATTTTTAGAAGGACATAGAGAAAATCAGTGGGTGATACTGATCTTTTGATTAAAATGGTTTTTGATTAAAATGTTTAATGGTTACATAGCTTGTTTAATAAATTAACCTTTGATAAGTTGGCTTTTAGACATATTAAGGTACAGTAATTCCTCACTTAATATTGTAGTTTCAGTCTTGAAAAGTGCAATTTTAAATGAAGCAATATTAAGCAAATCAGACTTTCCCTTCCCAACCAATGTAAAATTTGTAGTTAGGTTCAATAGTATCTTTTTTTTGTCTGAAAAAGATTAATACATTACTCTTATGTTGAAAAACTTTACGTTGCAAACTTCCAATATTTATAAATAAATAATTTGTTAAAAAGAAATTTAAAAATAGAAAAGAATACATTCTAACTCTTCCAATTTACTCTCACTGACCCTTCTGCCCATTGGCTAAGCTTCCCTCCCGCCACTTTAACTGTCTTTTATACCATCTTAACCTTTCCTCCTTCCAGCTTCTCACATTTACTTCCTTCCTTCTCCTAAGGCTCAGATGAGTGGTGAGAAGCAGAAAGGGCACCTTTTATTTTATTGAGACAGTTGGCAGTGACTGAAAGAGTTAGTGAGAGGAGGGTCATAGAAAAAGAGCTTGTAACAAAATGACATCAGTAAGATCAAGCTAGCCTCTGTCAGACTTGCCACAAAATAGTATTCAAAACTTTGGATACAAACTTGAATATAATATCATGTTGACTGCACAATGTTAAAGTGGAAATGGGAACTCAAATAAAATACTGTGGATGTTGAAAATCTGAACTAAATGCAAAAAATACTAGAGAAACTCAGTAGGTCTGGATGATTTATACCAGACTAAAAATCCTTAATTGTTTTTCTCCCCAGAAATGCTACCAGACCTGGTGAGGTTCTCCAGCATTTCCTGTGCTTATTTGAAATGGGGAATTACTGAGTAAGGCGAAGTTCACTGAAGCTGGCTGGGAAAGGAGAATGAGTTAACAATCAGCACTACAGTTTTGAACCCCTAACTCTAAGTTGGGCTTCTTTTATATATAAACTGTAAAGTTTAATTACCCAAGGGTGTTTTTTTTTGTGTGGTGGGAGGGGGTGGTGGTGGAGGAGGAGGAGGAAAGAGAGCTGTTAAATTTGTAATGAGAAATGGGATTCCAGTGTACCCATTTTTCAGTTTTATGCCAGATTCATTGAGGGTATCATTTCTGGTCTCAAGAGGCAGACCTACCATGAAAATATGGTAATTGGCAGAGTGTGTAAAATTTCAGCTATGCTTTAAATTTATTATTTGTGCCAGATTTGGAACTTCAGGAAACCTGACAATTGAAAGGAGATGAGAATGCAGTTTTCCACCAATCTTTGTGTTCCAGACAGAGTAGAACTATTTCTCTGACCCTTTAAGCTAATCTGTTTTGTAATTCATGTGATCAGGCCTTCAACATTTCCCATGTCATCACCATCCCTCCTGAACATACTACCCTGCTTATGAACCAAGTCTCCTCCAAACTACCATGCTGTATTTCAATAAATATCCAACCCCAATATCCAACATTTATTTACATTTCATTCTCAGGACCTGTGTGCAAGTGATCAAGTCAGTCTTGGCTGCCTTTAAGTTGGTGATGAGTTTTTGTTTTGGTCTGATCTAATATGTAAGATGTAGGTATTTTGACAGGATTGTTCAGTAGGAAGTTTCAGAATGTTGCACTGTGACATTGAAGGAACAACTATTTATGACGTGGTTTGCTGTACATTGGGGAAACAAAGCATAGACTGGGTGACTGCTTAATAGAACACCTATGCCCTGTCTCCAAAACTACCCTGAGCTTTCAGTTGTCTTCCACTTCAACACACCGCCTTGTTCCCTGGCCAGCATCTCTGTCTCAGGCTTGCTGCACTGCTACAGCAAAGTTAAACACAAGCTGGAAGAACAGTACCTCATTTTCTACTTGGGAATGCTACAGCCTTTGGACTAGTATTGAGTTCCACAATTTTAGGGCTCCCATGTCCTTACCTCAACCCCCACACGCCAGGCCTTGTTATCACATGGTCTGCTATTACACATTGTTTGTCACTAATAGTCTCCATTAGTAACTATTCATTCTCCTAGGCTGACTGTTATCCACTCCTTTGTCCTACTTCTTTCTCTCTCTTTGGGCTGTATTTCAGCCTATCATTTATTCCTTACCACTTGCCCCCCACACTACGTTCTGCATAAAACCCAACTTTTTCCTAGCTACAATCAGTTCTGAATAAGAGTCACTGGACCCAAAATGTTAACTCTTGATTTCTTTCCACAAATGCTGCCAGAACTGCTGAGTTTTTTCTGCAATTTTTTGCAACTATTTATAATATCCATGTCAGAGTGTGAGTGTACGAGTTGTGAATTACAAAAGTATGGAACTTATGAAATTGAGTTTTAAAATCTGTCAATTAACAAGTAGAAGGTAAAATAAAATTAATGCCTTGTAGAGTATTTTGATTTGCAACTCATTAAGGCTATCCTTAACTGGAATAAATTGCTGAAGGCTGCATTACAGTAGTCTTGCACTTATTTTCAGAATTCTGTAGTGTTTTAAAGTGATTAGAGTATGTGGATGCCAAATTACAGAAACGCAATTCAATACATCTCTAAATGAAACATTGTTATGATAGGGTACTGGTCTTTCAGTGGGCTTTCCAATTGTCATCTCAGGTGCACTGACAGGAGATTATGGCTTTTATTGATGCTACCCTCCTGTTCCCAATTGTACTTTGGTATATGTTCAGGGGTATGGTGGTATATGTTCAGGGGTATGGTGGGAGGTTAAGTTCTGTGTGTGAAATGTCCCTAACTCACCCTGTATGCATGTTACAATTTTAAGGGTGGCATGTTTCATGGGAGCTAAGTGTTCCTTATATGAAGAGTGGGACACTTCAATAACATGGCACTGATTGTTGTGGGAGTCACATTAAAATTCATTTTTGCTGAGCATGTTTTACAGAAAAAGGAAAACCTGGCTGTGAATAGAATGTAAGAATGGCCAGTTCCACAAGGTAATTGCCTTTCTCAGCACTATTCATGTGCCTGGAAAAGAAGCAGAAACATTGTCCCCAATCCTTCAGGGAGGCCTTTTTCTAAATACTGTCAAATTCTCTTAATCAGTTATTTCTTCCACCAATCCTCCATCTTGTCACCACTTTTGATTGCTGGCCTTTACCTGCTGTCAGTCTCCTTATTATTGCAGCTTCTGTTACTATATCATTACAATGTGTTTAATTCGTGTTCAGTGCTGAAGCAAGGCTGCGTGCGAGTTGCTCTCAAAGTCAGTTGGAAATAGTAAACTATTGTTTTGGTACACAGATTAGCTCTTCTAACTTAAATAAAAGTGAAAGGACATTTTAACTTCATTGTCTGTTTAGCTTCTTGGCAAATGGTTAACTGAATTTCATGAAAGCATTCCAGCAATGTTCTTTAAAACTCACTTCTGGTTCTTGTAAAAATCCTCTTGGATTCAAAATAAGAAGCGATGAATGTGCTCTTTGTAAATATTCTACATATTGTACTGTACAAAACATAAATGCTTGCAATATTTTAATACTATTTCTTATGAATAAAATCTGAGTGTATGACTAATAGCATGATTTTGTATATGTAGCCCAATAATAATTAAGACTAGTATAATATGAGACTTTTAGCTGATCAAGTCTAATAGCCATAATAAATTATATATAAATAGACTGTAATGAATTCATAAAAATTCAGAAAATATAAATGTTGTACTTATCTTTGAGACAAATGGTTAGTTATCTTGAAGATTTTCTCTAATACTGGACAATTCTTTAGGATTAGTGAACCAAAACTTGCAGTCTTTTTTTTTAAAATGAAGGAATATTAGTTGCAGTCATAGAGATGTACAGCACAGAAACAGACCCTTTGGTCCAACTCGCCCATGCTGACCAGATATCCTAAATTAATCTAGTCCATTTGTCCTCATTTGGACCATATTCTCCTCAACCCTTCCTATTCATATACCCATCCAGGGGGCATTTAAATGTTGTAATTGTACCAACATCCACCACTTCCACTGGCAGCTCTTTCCATACATGCATGAAAAGGTTGCTCCTTAGGTCCCCATTAAATCTTTCCCCCCTCACCATAAACTTATGTCCTCTAGTTCTAGACTCCCCCAACGTAGGGAAAAGACCTTGTCTATTTACCTTATCCATGCCCCTCATGACTTTATGAACCTCTATAAGGTCACCCCTCAGCCTCCAACGCTCCAGGGAAAATAGCCCCACCTTATTCAGCCTCTCCCTATTGCTCACATATTCCAATCCTGGCAACATCTTTGTAAATCTTTTCTGAAATCTTTCAAGTTTCACAACATCCTTCTCATAGGAGGGAGACCAGAATTGCACACACTATTCCAAAAGTGACCCAACCAATGTTCTGTACAGCTGCAACATGATCTTCCAACTCCTATACTTAATGCTCTGACCAATAAAGGAAAGCGTACTAATTGCCGCCTTCACTATCCTATCTACTTGAGACTCCACTTTCAAGGAACAATGAACGTGCACTCCAAGATTTCTTTGTTCAGCAACACTCCCTAGGACCTTACCATTATATGCATAAGTTCTGCCCTGATTTGCCTTTCCAAAATGCAGCACCTCACATTTATCTAAATTGAAGTCCATTTGTCACTCCTTGGCCCATTGACCCATTTGATCAAGATAGTGTTGTTCTCTGAGATAACCTTCTTCGCTGTCCACTACACCTCTAATTTTGGTGTCATCTGCAAACTTACCTACTATACCTCCTATGTTCACATCCAAATCATTTATATAAATGATGAGAAGTAGTGTACCCAGCACCGATTGTTGTGGTACACCTTTGGTCACAGGCCTCCAGTCTGAAAAACAACCTTTCACGACCACCTGTTTTCTACCTTCAAGCCAGTTCTGTATTCAAATAGTTAGTTCTTCCTGTATTCCATGTGATCTAACCTTGCTAACCATTCTACCATGAGGAACCTGGTGGAACGCCTTACTGAAGTCCATATAGGTTACATCCACCACTCCTCCCTCGGCAATCCTCTTTGTTAGTTCTTCAAAAAACTCAATCAAGTTAGTGACACATGATTTCCCACACACAAAACCATGTTGTCTATCCCTAATCGGTCCTTGCCTTTCCAAATGCATATAAATCCTGTTCCTCAGGATCCCCTTCAACAACTTGCCCACCAGCGATGTCAGGCTCACCGGTCTATGTTCCCCCACCTTAGCCAACCTGCAGTCTTCCGGCATCTCACCTATGACTATCGATGATCCAAAGTCAACTAAGAATATTTCGGCCTTGGTTCAGCCTGGTTGAAATGCATTGCCATAATATGAAACTTTAATTTGTGATTCAAATTTTTGTAATACAAAATAGATGTAATTTCATCTGGTCTGCCAGAAATACATTTGAAGTTCCATGTGACAAAATTTATTGGCTCTTTCAATATACACAAGGTTTTATGGTCATGTATATGTTTAAAATCCAGATTCCAGAGATCAAGTAAAAAAAAAACTTCTGACCCAAGTATACAAACCAGTTTATTTCATAATTATTTTTCATTTTGTGTTTAGAAAATGGTGATTTATTTGCTTCAATTATGTGACACCTTGTGATGCATTGTGAATTCCTGAAGCATTTTTAAATCACATTTTTCCTTTAATTTTGATCCTTTAAAGAAATATTGAAAGTGATTATAGTTATTAATTATCCCATTAAATATTACTCTAAATTTAGTGTTTGTTCTTATTACTTCAACATTGCTTTGTATAGAAAAGTTATTTATACAGTTACTGTGATGGAATTCCATTGTATGACTGTGTTAAAGGTAGCTGGAAGCAAAATTAGATTTTTGTGTATAAATACATGTGTGCTGTTTTACTTTTAAAGCTAAAGCTGACTAGTGCTAGGTTGGCAGCTGACGCAAGTTTTACTAGCTGCAAGAGAAGGACTTCATCTCAAATTTCCATATTTTATTAATGTTAGTTAAGATAGGAAAATACCATTTGAAGGTGTGACAAGTCCCTCCTGTGGATCATTGATCTTGAATATGATGGTGACATATTTCTGCATAATTGTACATGTCTTGAAATCAATGTGAGGTTCATGAATTTTAAATTACAAATAGTAGACTTAAGCTTTTAGTTTGGGAGGGCTCTGGAGACAGACAGAGCACAAAAGTCTGAATAAAAAAACCATGGGAAGCACAGGGATATCCGGAATAGTAAAGAACTGAAAATAAGTTGAACAAATGGTAAAGCGATATTCACTGTTATGTTTAGGAGCTGAGTGTAGTTTTAACAGCTCTGACCCTTTGCTGCAGACATTATACTCGAGTTTATGACGTTCTTCTAATACTTTTTATTTGTACAGCACTTTTAATGTAATAAAAGTCCCAAAGTATTTTACAGGAGAATTTTAAACAAATTATGACAACAGTGTATAATGAGTCATTATATCTCTAATGACGAAAAGCTCTTTCAACAAGGTTACTTTCAGGAATGTCTGAATGGAGAAGAGTGAGGTGTGAGGGAGGAGTTGAGGTGTGGGGGCGAGATTCCCAAACTTTAGGCAACTGAAGACATGGCCACTGATGGTGGTACAATTTAGAAAAAAAGGTTGCTGAGGAGCCCACTGAGTTGAGTACAGAAATCTTGAAGGTTGGAGCAGGTTATAGAGATAGGGATGGGAGAGGTTACGGGAGGTCCTGAAAAAGAGGATGAACATTTTAAAATCATGACATTGCCTGCATGGGAGCCAGTAAGCAAATATAGAGGTAATTGATGAATGGGACTGAAGTGATTTAGAACTTGGGCAGCAGAATTTTGGATGACCTTAAATTTATAAAGGCGAGCATGTGGGAAGTCAGTCTGAAGTAGAAAATGCATACAGCATGAAAATAGGCCATTTGGTGTGATCATCCATGCTAGTTTTAGTTTTCACTCAAACTTCCCTCTATCTTTCCTCATCCTATTCTACCATCTACTTTCTTCTCCCTTATTTGCTTGTACTGCTTTCTCTTAAATACCTCAATACTATTTGCTTCAACCATTTCATGCAGCTATATATTAGGCTTGAAACATCCCTGTGTATTATTTATTGACACTGAAGCCTCATACATGTCTACTGCAGTTATTTTAGTGTTGTTTGCATTCAGGACTATGCATTGATCATGATACCAATAGATACACTGAGGAATTTGAGGTATGTGTATTTTATATTTATTTTTTCCCCCAGTCTGACCACTAAGTTTATAAAGATAGGATCTCTTGTAGATTGGAGCAATATTGTATAACAATTGCATTGTGCATATTACCTGTGCAGCACTGAAAATGTATCACCAATGTCACTGAAGTATTCATGTACTTCATGTAACCTGCACTTCAAACAATCGTAATCTATTACAGCTGATGAGCTTCCCTAAACCTGAGAACCATGACACACCTGATGTGAAGTCCTCACAATTTTTATTAATTCCTTGTCAGATAGACATTGCTGCTCTGTTTGGCAAAGCAGCAAAGTGATAGATTTTGCTGAGAGATAATGGCTGGCTTGTGAACTCTGCTCCCTCCAGGAGCAGTTGCATCAACATACTGTTACTAAAAACATTTTATAAGATTTATAGGCAAACAATCAATGACAAAATCCTTACTTGTGTTGAAATTAAAAAGATGCTTGGAAAAATTGCAGCAATGACAAAGTAGACCATAAGCATAATGAGAACCAAGTTAATAAGTGTTTCTAATCAACCTGTTTGGAGATGTTATGGCACACCTCTGGAGCAGATAGGTATCAAGAGCCCATTTGTTTCAACTTGTAATGCAAGTATGTATGTAGCCTTCCGCTGTTACTTGTTGAAGTATCATGGACAGCAACATACAGTTTTTTCCATTCTAAATGATACCTAATTATGCAGCTAGGTCATTCAAGGTTTTCGTGCTTCAAGCTTTAAGATCGCTATCCATGGTTTCAGCTGTACATTATCACTTAAATTGACACTTAAACTTGTCCAAAGTTGTTGCTTGTACAATGACCTGTTTCTCTTGCAGCAAGACTGCAAAGAATAAGCTTGGGTTAAGATCTGTCTACACAAAATGAGTTACAGGCTGTAATCTGCATACTTGAGACAGATACTTGCCATGAAAGCTAAACAGCGGTTTTACTGTAGCAGCTTTCTTTAACTTAATTATTTTCTTGGTTTTTATTCTGGTCAGCTGAGATCTTCAAACTGATGAGTATGTAACAATTTGCAATCATGCTTGCTGAACTAATTACCCTTATTGAATGTACTGTCCTGTGTTATACAAAACATTATCCTTTCTTACCCTTCATGGACGAGGATTTCCAATTTTTGTTAAGTAAGTTAGACATATATATATAGTTCTACGATAAATTTTGTCGCAGTAATCAGTTACCTGCTTTTGCTTATGGAGAAATGGGTTTAAATTCATACTTAACTATATTAAGTACTTGTCAGCATTCTAATAGTTGCATTGAGCAGCCTCTTACATGTGCAAAAGTATGCAAGATTCTTACTTGGTACTAATATTGCAATATTATGGTTGAACAGCAGAGACAACTTAACGATGCCTCATTCAGGAGGTAATGTAACTTCTGAATACTGTATCAATTTCAATTTCGGGACTGAGAAGGAAGACTTTTTAAAATTTGTTTGGTGAAAAACTATTTTTAGATATATACCTATCAATAACATCTCAAGGCTGCTGATGTACTTCAGATTTTCTGGTTTGATTTAAAGCATAATGAGAATGCAACAGTAGAAACTAATTGTGTTTCAGAGAAGCAGCAACACAGCTGGAAATGATGATCTACAATAGAACAACAGCCCAATTCAGTTTTTAGTCAGCTGTTTATCCAGCTACATCTTGGTTTCAAAGTCCTTTCCCATTATACCATCAAATTTTAGTCTTGTTTTTGCCGTTAGTAATCCTAGATTATAAGTAAATAGTGCATTTCCCTTTCTTGTTACTTGTTTTCCATGTCTGTTTTGGGAGCAGGACTGTTTGAACAGCTGACCATATTGCAAATTGAAATACTGGAGTTTTAACAAATGTTTGATAATCTTTCTTTTGTCTTCAATTTAAGTGTAACTTTCTAGACTATTCAAATAGGGCAGACTGAACTGTTAAAAACAGTAACTGGAAACTCAAGATAATTTACGTAATCTGACAGTATGACATCCTCATCCAAATCATTTAATGTAAAGGCAAGATTTAGGTGGGCAAAGAATCAATCATATTTCAAAAATGTTGGGAGTATACACCATTCAGGAAAAAATTACAATGTAAGAACACTTCTTGTAATAAATTTTGACTGAACTAGTTTAAACATTCTTTTATATTACTTATATTAATCAACAATTTTTAATCATTTTAAAATAAATTTATCAATAAGCTAATACTTTTACAATAATTTATGTAGAGCTACATTCCTGCAGCAGAGGACCATTATACATCAAAACATTTCCACTCCATTCTAAATGACAGACTACAAGTTGTGATGGGACAGTTATTGTAGTAGGTCCTTTCAAAAATGAATTATTCTGAAACATGCTGCACATATCAATGAGAGACAGGATTATAGGATATAGCATCTTTTGTTAATGATTTACAGCCATATTGATAGGGTTTGCTTTGAAGTGGAAAGAAAGGGAAAATTATTCACTTTACAAAATAATATCCATCTAAGGGACTTTAAGAATGTGTTTTCATTTTCAGCTGGGGCAAAAAAAATTGTCTGATTTCTTGAGTTTCCAACCATGCTCTGTAGAAAAATTGGGGATCACAAGCAATCAGTTAGAGTGGAGGATTGAGTGGCTGGAAGAGATTGAAGTGATGGATCTTGGAGGGATTTGAAAATAAGGATGAGAATTTTAAAATCAGGATATTGTCCTTGGAGGTATTGTGGTTTAGCAAGCAGAGGATAGTTGGGGAAATAGAACTTGCTGTAAGATAAGACATGCAGAGTAGATTTTTTTGATGACTTCAGGTTTACACTGGGTATACAATATCTTAAGCTAGCCAGTAGTGCTTTCGAATAGTGAAATTATAGGTTTTAAAAGCATGAATAAGCACTTTGGAAGCAGGTATGTTGAGATGGAGGCAAAATCTTAGAATCTTATGTTAGTGTCAATTATAAGAAACAATAAACCTGTGAACAAACTGGCTTAATCTCAAATTGTTGCCAGGGAAAAGAATGGAGCTGGTAGTTAGTGGATGTATTTTGAAGTACAAACCAAAAATTGGCTTCAGTTTTCTCAGTATTTAAATGATGGGAATATCTATACTGGATATCAAATAAGTAGCCTGTTAATTTAGTAAAGGATAGAGTCATCAAGAAAAATGATTAATCAAGGAGGGGCCGAATGAAGATCCAGTGGTAACAGAGCAGAAAAAGAAGTCATTGCAAGTGATTTTCCGGCTATGATTAAATAAGAATGGTGAAAGCAGTTTAACCTGGCTGTATGATAGTGGAGGTGACTTTAAGGAGGATCATCTGGTTAGTCATGTCGAAGGCAGCAGACCGGTTGAGAAGAATGAGATGGGGAAGGTATGCTTACATTTAAAACAGAATACTGTGAACGCTGAAAATTTGTAATAAAAACAAAGTGCTGGGGAAACTCAGCAGGTCTGGCAGCATCTGCGAAGAGTGAAACTGAGTTAATATTTTGAATTCAGTATGCCTCTTCAGTTTACCTCTTTTGCTGTTACATAGGATGTTATTTGTGACTTTGCTAAGAACTTTCATGACTGGAAGGGGCACCAACCAACCCCATCTTCCTATGGCCATCTACTTCAACTCCCCCACCTGCTCCCCTGAGGACATATCTATTCTGGGCCCCCTCCACCACCTATACAAGGCTGCCTACAAACTGGAAGAGGAACACCTCATCTTCCGCCTCGGGAGCCTACAATAACATGGCATGAGCTTCAGATTCGCCAATTTCCAAATCCGCCCCTCCTCCCCCCCACCCCATCCCAGAACCAACCCTTCAACTCAGATTTGCCCTCTTGACCTGATCAACCTGTTCATCTTACTTCCCACCTATTCATTCCACATTTCCCACCAACCTTTCACCACCATCTCTGATCTTCACCCACTTATTGCCATTCCAGCTAGTTTTCCCCTAGCTACCCCCATTTATCTCTCAGCCCCCTTCTCCCTTCCTATTCCTGAAGAAGGGGCCTGCTCGAAACGTTAACTCCCTTTGCTCCTCGGATGCTGCATGACCTGTTTTGCTGTTTCCAGCACAGCGCTTCATGAACTCTGACTCTCCAGTATCTGGAGTCCTCACTTTCTCTCAATATTGCATTAAACGAAGACTACCTGTAAATGCAATCTTTCTTATTTGTTCTGTAGTAGTCAATTTACATGTAGTAATGCACAGAGATCATTTGTTGCCAACTTGGTCCTAATATTCACCAGACTCTTCATTAAAGAAGACTAAGTGGAAAAGTTTGGATGAAGCTGAGACATGATGGGACAAAATATACAACATTGGTTCTTAAAATGAAATGACGGAGTGCATGTTCTACTGTTGCGTTCAGAAATACTGTGATTTTGCATCTTCCAAAACTTGTCCAACCATAATTTGTGTACAGATTGTTGATCCTTACTAGCTTATTACATTTTGTAATAATGAGAAGGGGGGGGGTTCCTTTGTTTTTTCTGACTTTTTTTTTTAACCCAATGTTTGGAAATTGTTCACATTCATTAGATTTTTTTCCTAATCTGTATGTAGCAAAACAATATAAACAAAGGATATTTATCATAAAATTTGGTTATTACAAATGCTATGAAATCTGCAATACTTTGTAAATATTACCTAACATACTACATTGTCATTTATGGTTTATTGTAAGTGTAAAGTTATATCATTCTTTAATTCATTCTAGAGCTCTGTTTAGAAGCTCAATATAGGCAAGTTGAAGTTGCAATTTAATCTGGGTTATAATGATTTGACAGTTCTCCGCTTTGCATACTATAATAAGGATGAAAGCATTAGTGGCTGTTTAATGGGGCTACTGATTTTAAAGCCTGGATTAATGCTGCAGAAACATGAATTCATATCCCACCATGATGGCTGTGTGAATTTAAATTCAATTCATTAGTTTTCAATGCAGATGTATTGATCTCGATGATGATCATGAAGCTGTCAGGTTGTAGTTAAAAATCCATCTGATTCGCTCATATTTTTCATAGAAGGAAATCTGTTGTTCTTAGTCTTACCTACTTGGGACTTCAAAACCACAGCAATGATACTGACTTGTGTTTGCCGCAAAGGCCTAGCAAGCCTTTTTGTCGTGTCAAGCCATCACAGAAAAGAATGAAAAATTGCAGATAGACCATTTCCCTGGTGATACCATTGATCAGAAACTTGATTGGACCAGCCACCGTTACTGTCACTATAAATAGCAACTCTGAGGCTGGGGATTTAAAGCTTATCCACTGTATATAGGGCATAAGTTAGGATTGAAATGGAATACTTTCCATCTGCCTGGATGAGTATAGCTCCAGCAACATTCAAGAAGCGCAACACCATCCAGGACAAAACCCACTGGACTGGTATTCCCATTTCACACCTTAAATGTATCCTCACCATCAATTAGTATAAATGGGCTGCAGTGTGCATGCAATGTCACCACAACTCTTACAACAAGTTCCAAAGCCGCAATCAATCGTAACTAGAAGAACAAGGACAGCAGGTATATTGGAAAATCACCACCTCAACATTCTTCATACACCATTATGACTTGGAAAAATATTACTGTGATATACATAGAGCCTCCACCGGCTCAAAATCCTGCAGTTCCGTTCCCAACAGCATTAACTTTGTATTTACACCACATGGACTATGGCTGTTCAAGAAGGTGGCTCATAATTAACTACTGAATGGCAGTTAGAGGTGAGTAATAAAGGCCAGCGAGCCCCTGAATTGAAAGTCGGTTTAAAAACAGTGATGGATAATTTCCTTTCTGCTGCAAAGTAGCATATGTTCTATTCTAAACCAGTGTAATAATTTGATATATACAGCTCAGTTTTCAATCACAAATCTCAAAGACAATAAAATGCTTTTTAAAACCTATTGCTAGAAGCTGGTTACCATGTGACTGACATGAAAGAATGTAAACACATTTTTATGTTTAGTTCTTTGAGAAGGTGACCAAACAGGTAGATTAGATTACTTGCAGTATGGAAACAGGCCCTTCGGCCCAACAAGTCCACACTGACCCGCCGAAGCGCAACCCACCCATACCCCTACATTTACCCCTTCTTACTTAACACTACAGGCAATTTAGCATGGCCAATTCACCTGACCTGCACATCTTTTGGACTGTAGGAGGAAACCGGAGCACCCGGAGGAAACCCACGCAGACACAGGGAGAATGTGCAAACTCCACACAGTCAGTCGCCTGAGTCGGGAATTGAACCCGGGTCTCTGGCGCTGTGAGGCAGCAGTGCTAACCACTGTGCCACCGTGCCGCCCACCAAGATGAGAGTAAACTGGTTGATGTGGTGTAAATGAATTTCAGCAAGGCGTTCGATAAGGTTCCCCACAGTAGGCTATTGTACAAAATGCGGAGGAATGGGATTGTGGGAGATATAGTATTTGGATCAGTAATTGGCTTGCTGTAAGAAGACAGAGGGTGGTGGTTGATGGGAAATGTTCATCCTGGAGTCCGGTTACCAGTCGTGTACTACAAGGGTCGGTGTTGGGTCCACTGCTGTTCGTAATTTTTATAAACGACCTGGATGAGGGCGTAGAAGGGTGGGTTAGTAAATTTGCAGATGACACTAAGGTCAGTGGAGTTGTGGATAGTGACGAAGGATGTTGTAGGTTACAGAGAGACATAGATAAGCTGCAGAGCTGGGCTGAGAGGTGGCAAATGGAGTTTAATGCGGACAAGTGTGAGGTGATTCACTTTGGTTGGAGTAACCGGAATGCAAAGTACTGGGCTAGTGGAAAGATTCTTGGTAATGTAGATGAGCAGAGAGATCTCGGTGTCCAGGTACACAGATCTTTGAAAGTTGCCACCCAGGTTGACAGGGTTGTTAAGAAGGCATGCAGTGTTTTAGCTTTTATTAATAGAGGCATCGAGTTCCAGAACCATGAGGTTATTCTACAGCTGTACAAAACTCTAGTGAGGCCTCACTTGGACTATTGTGTACAGTTCTGGTCACCGCATTATAAGGATGTGGAAGCTTTGGAAAGGGTGCAGAGGAGATTTACTAGGATGTTGCCTGGTATGGAGGGAAGGTCTCATGAGGAATGGCTGAGGGACTTGAGGCTGTTTTCGTTGGAGAGAAGAAGGTTGAATAGAGACATATAAGATAATCAGAGGGTTAGGTAGGGTGGACAGGGAGAGCCTTTTTCCAAGTTTGGTGACGGTGAGCACTAGGGGGCATATCCTTAAATTGAGGGGTGATAGATGTAGGACAAATGTCAGAAGTAGTTTCTTTACTCAGAGAATAGTAAGGGTATGGAATGCTTTGCCTGCAATGGTATTAGATTTGCCAACTTTAACTACATTTAAGTCGTCATTGGACAAGCATATGGACGTACGTGAAATAGCGTAGGTTAGGCGGGCTTCAGATTGGTATAACAGGTCGGCTCAACATCGAGTGCCGAAGGGCCTGTGCTGCACTGTTATGTTCTATATTCTAACACTCAAATCAGACTAACTCTGTTCAAACCTTTCAGAAACATAAGCAATTTTGCTCAATTGTACTTCCAGGTTTTGGATTTCTCAGCGTGCTGTGATTTTACAAGCCAGATTTTTAAAAAATATTTCTGTTAGACAAGTTATTTTGCCAGCTTTAAGCTTTGAACTTTTTCTTTATCTGACAGGATATTTTTGGAAGGACATGTACTTCAGTTCACTAATGGTCTTTGCTATTGTTTGTTTTGACTTCAGCTATCAGTGTCAAATTTAAAGTGGAGTCATCAATTCTCTAAGCAGATTGCAGTTTGATTAGTTTGTATGCAGTCTCAAGATCTGTGACTGAACAGAAGATCTTATGGGAATAAGGATGCACAAATACTGTAACACTTCAGTATGGTGTTGGATGCAGTTCATTTCAGTCCATTTGGCAGATGACATGAAATTCTTTACAATGTTTTGACAAGTCACTTTTAATAAAATGAAAACTAAACTGAATGGATGTCCATGTATGTCTGAAAAATTGAGCAATGGAAAATAAAAATCTGAGTTATAAACCATCACACTATAATTGCTTGTGCATCAGCTGCCGAACCAAAGTGCTAATCTATAGTGAAACAAGATTCTGCTCTTTCACTGATATCCTTTAGTTACTTTTTCTGTTCTCGAGCTGTAGTTATTGGGGGGTATTCCAACATGGACAGTCTTATGACATCTTACAATAACTACTGCACTGTTAATTTATTGGTAATTTATCTTTTTATTGTTACTGTGCTGGAAAAAAGCAAGGATGTGAAATATTGCAATGTGTGTTTTTAACCTTCTTGAGGTAATGGGACATGGACTATTAACTATTGGGATGCGCACAGTGAAGTCCAATATTGATGAACATATATGTAATCTAGGAATTGAAAACTAGTCAAATTTATTTTTCATTACCCAACATTTGAAGTAATGAATGCAACAAAATTGTCAACTCCTGCACTTGTCATTGTTAGCTAAATCAGTGCTAACTAGGGATGTGTGGTACATTAGTAGTCTTGGTAAACCTAGACTAAACTAGGTAAGATTGCTGCTTAACCAACAGGGAAATTGCATTACTGTCAGTCAGCAGCAACATCCTTTAGGTAAAAACAATGACTGCAGATGCTGGAAACCAGATTCTGGATCAGTGGTGCTGGAAGAGCACAGCAATTCAGGCAGCAACCGACGAGCAGCAAAATCGACGTTTCGGGCAAAAGGCCTTCATCAGGAATAAAGGCAGAGAGCCTGAAGAATGGAGAGATTAAGCTAGAGGAGGGTAGGGATGGGGAGAAAGTAGCATAGAGTACAATAGGTGAGTGGGGGAGGAGATGAAGGTGATAGGTCAGGGAGGAGAGGGTG
>NC_057739.1:32828093-32910163 GCF_004010195.1 Chiloscyllium plagiosum | reverse complement strand
GCACTGTCCCCTTGACTTGTCCGGACTTGTCCGACCTGCCTAGCTCTTTTTCCACCTATCCACTCCACCCTCTCCTCCCTGACCTATCACCTTCATCTCCTCCCCCACTCACCTATTGTACTCTATGCTACTTTCTCCCCACCCCTACCCTCCTCTAGCTTATCTCTCCATGCTTCAGGCTCTCTGCCTTTATTCCTGGTGAAGGCCTTTTGCCCAAAACATCGATTTTGCTGCTCCTCAGATGCTGCCTGAATTGCTGTGCTCTTCCAGCACCACTGATCCAGCAACCTCCTTTAATTGAGTGCAGCTCCCCTTGAAGAAGGGCCAGCTACCTTTGAGTTACAGCTTAGCTGGAGCACATGCCAACCACCTGTTCTGCTCGATTCCCTAGATGTTTTACAAAACAAATGACCCTTTTTATAAAGTTTATTTTTAATGAATGCTTGGTTAGACCTTATTGATATCTGTATTTGAAACAGTGTGTCTAATTTAGGTATTCCTCTATAACATAAGAAACTAGGTTTGGACAATGTGATATTGAAAATGCTTTTTTATCTTATCTGGCTATTATATACAAACATTACCTTCACCTGCACAGCTGTGTTTGGTCTAATGTTAAGCTGTTAAGTTATATAACCGCATGTGTCTGTCATGCTCCAAGTGGCCAAAGTTGAGACCTTTTATACCCTCAAGTCACAAGCCATGATATAGTAATGGTATAGTGAACATTTCTCTTAATGATATAATGACGTGTTATGTGAAACGCAACACACCATTATCTATCTGAACTCTTTTTGCTTTGAAATTTCAATTACAAATAGTCAAAGTGTAAAACATTCTCTCATTTTCATCATATTTATGCAAAATGCTGATTAGAAATAATTATATGTGCTTTAAGTTTGCTTGTAGAGTTTTTAATGTATTACAGCTAATTTAACCCTTGTTCTGTTTAAATTAAATGGTTCCATTTAGTTTTTAAATACCCAAGCTCTTGTAGCAAAACCCTTCCTCATCTGTTGACATCGTGAGGAAGGCTCAGATTTTCCTCATCAGTAACGACAAGGCTATATTATACAATTCACTTGTGAGGTCAAATACCTGGTTGAAATTGCACAATGAATCTCATGTGCTTGAATCCTTTTCAGTTGTCATTGGATTTTGAAACATTTGTAAAAGATACAGTATAGTTAAAATGAATACAATATCACAAGCTAGCCTGACTATCTTTACAGTAAGAGTGGCTAGCTTACATTTCATTTGGATTTTCTCCTCTAGGTTTGGTATTGTGAACATGAGTGAAAAGAGCAGATATTTACTGGCTAAGTTGGAGATTCAGAGGCCAGAATAGCTTGCCTTTTGCTGTGTGATCACAATAAATCTTTCGTGAAAGACTTAAGATACAATTGCAATGTCAAATTGGCACCTCAATCATTGTTCTCAGTACTGTGAAAATGTATGTACCTAGCATCCTTCCAAATGCAAATGTTAAATTAATTCATTTAGTGTTAATTATTAAGTTATTAGTTATTAAGTTGTGACGTAACACTGAAAGAAGTAATTCATAATTCAGTTAATAATTCAGGAGAGAACTATTGCATATTTTTGAGAAGGTTAAAGGGTGCTAACTTGATCAATATTGCACTCAGAAATGACACAGCATTAACTTTTGAACACGCGTTAAGATTTCACGCCATCTATTATTACTTTACAAGAACTCTTTTAGTTTGATTTTCAGCCTAGTGTTACAACATGGAGACAGACTGCTGAACTAAATCAGCTTTCTACCTCAGTTTTAATTTGATATAGTGCAAATACAATCAAATAGTCTAATAGTTACTCCACTGGTTCTAAATATACTTTTGAATAACCAATCCCAGTCTTTGCAAATAATTAATTTGCAACAATTATTAATTTATATATTAAACAAGAGACTTAACGAGTTATTCCATATTACAGAGAAGGAAGTGCCTGGATATCTTGAAATGCATAAAAGTAGATATTTCCCCAGGACCTGATCTGGTGTACCCTAGAACTCTGTGGCAAGCTAGGGAAGTGATTGCTGGGCCTCTTACTGAGATATTTGTACCATCGATAGTCACAGTTGATGTGCTGGAAGACTTGGAAGTTGGCAAATGTGGTGCCACTGTTTAAGAAAGGTGGTAAGGACAAGCCAGGGAACTATAGACCAGTGGGCCTGACGTCGGTGGTGGGAAAGTTGTTGCAGGGAATCCTGAGGGACAGGATGTATTTGGAAAGGCAAGGACGGATTATGGATAGTCAACATGGCTTTGTGCATGGGAAATGGTGTCTCACAAACTTGATTGAATTTTTTTAAGAAGTAACAGAAGTAACAGAGGATTGATGAGGGCAGAGCGGTAGATGTGATCTATATGGACTTCAGTAAGGCATTTGACAGTGGGAGACTGGCTAGCAAAGTTAGATCTCATGGAATACAGGGAGAATTAGCCATTTGGATACAGAACTGGCTCAAAGGTAGATGACAGAGGGTGGTGGTGGAGCGTTGTTTTTCAGACTGGAGGCCTGTGACAGTGGAGTGCCACAAGGATCGGTGCTGAGTCCACTACTTTTCATCATTTATATAAATGATCGGAATGTGAGCGTAAGAGGTATAGTTAGTAAGTTTGCAGATGACACCAAAATTGGAGGTGTAGTGTACAGCGAAGAAATTTACCTCAGATTACAACGGGATCTTGATCAGATGGGTCAGTGGGCTGAGGAGTGGCAGATGGAGTTTAATTTAGGTAATTGCAAGGTGCTGCATTTTGGGAAAGCAAATCTTAGCAGGACTTATACACTTAATGGTAAGGGCCTAGGGAGTGTTGCTGAACAAAGAGACCTTGGAGTGCAGGTTTATAGCTCCTTGAAAATGGAGTCGCAAGTAGATAGGATAGTGAAGAAGGTGTTTGGTATGCTTTCATTTATTGGTCAGAGTATTGAGTACAGGAGTTGGGAGGTCATATTGCAGCTGTACAGGACATTGGTTAGGCCACTGTTGGAATATTGCATGCAATTCTGGTCTCCTTCCTATTGGAAGAATGTTGTGAAGCTTGAAAGGGTTCAGAAAAGACTTACAAGGATGTTGCCAGGATTGAAGGATTTGAGCCATAGGGAGAGGCTGAGCAGGCTGGGGCTGTTTTCCCTAGAGCATCAGAGGCTGAGGGGTGACCTTATAGAGGTTTATAAAATCATGAGGGGCATGGATAGGGTAATTACACAAAGTCTGTTCCCTGGTGTGGGGGGAAATCGAGAACTAGAGGGCATAGGTTTAGGGTGAGGGGGAAAGATATAAAAGAGATCTAAGGAGCAACATTTTCACGCAGAGGGTGGTACGTGTATGAAATGAGCTGCCAGAGGAAGTGGTGGAGGCTAGTACAATTACAACGTTTAAAAGGCATATGGTTGGGTATATGAATAGGAAGGATTTGGAGGGATATGGGCTGGGTGCTGGCAGGTGGGACTAGATTGGGTTGGGATATCTGGTCAGCATGGATGAGTTGGACCGAAGGATCTGTTTCCATGCTGTTCAGCTCTATGATTCTAAATGCCCAAACTTAGCAGAGAAAATAATTGAACAATAAGGTATTCTGACCAATGTCAATGTTTTAAGTTTGAAACATTTGTTTTCAGCCCCAAGTTCACACAAAAGATAGATAAAAGCACAGTTAAGGGATAAATACAAGCCGTTCTTCTATAATTAATATTTCATTAATGCAAATTCATTGTAATGAGATTCACGAATTGATGACACTGTTTCTTCAGTGTGAACTTCTAAAACGTGTGTTGGCTGTAACGTGATTACATCACCAGCACTTTAAATGCTGTTTCTAAACAGTAATTTTTCTATAATGCAAGGTTGAACATGAACTCAAGCGTCGCGTTATAGAAGAACTACCAGTTAAAAACAAACAAAACTGGCCAGATTACTTAAATGGTTGTCACAGTGTATTGTTTCGTAGGCATAGATATGGACTCCTTGGTTGCTTTTCTGGAAACATTGGTCAGGGTCATCTTTTAAGTTCAATCATGAAAATGTGGTAATATTTCTAACTAAGCGTTCTACTCTTTAGGCTTCTGGAAGCTGGTGTGGGAGATTAGGCAGGGAGCTTTCAAACCTTCAAGCTGTGCCACCAGCAGCAGATGCATATCCACAGAAAACATAATGAAAAAGAATTCAAGTGTGATACTGCTTTGATATTTCTATCTCTTCCTGAGACCTCCATTACCATTCATCTGCTTGATTATAGGCTCTCCTCCAGACTTGCCAGAACCATTCCCAGGTACTGACTTCATTAACAGGCAGCATCCAAGGAGCAGGAGAATCGACGTTTCGGGCATGAGCCCTTCTCCTGCTCCTTGGATGCTGCCTTGACCTGCGCTTTTCCAGCAACACATTTTCAGCTCTGATCTCCAGCATCTGCAGTCCTCACTTTCTCCTCCCTGACTTCATTAACAGGCAACCTCTATTTATTTAAAATGATACTTTTCCCAAAGTTGCTGTGTCTGCAGAAACCTTTTTTAACCGTGAATCAGCCTTCAATTAATCTCTAGGTCTGGCTTCACAAACAAAGAAATGAAAGCTTGTTTGACCTGTTCTTTTCCTTTTACCACAAGTTGTTTCCCAAAGCTCTCAAGTTATCTTGAGCTCTCAATTCCCAGTTTACAGCTCCAAACCAACATTAATAAAATAATGAAAGGATAAATAATGAAAAGTCAGTGAGTGTTATAATATTTGGCAACACTAGCAAATGGGAGTTTTGTGGGTTCATATGATATTTCATCCATTAAGCTTTGTTAAAGTTAAGAGACATGGATTGTGAAACAGGTAATTGTCTTTGAGCACATATGAATAGGGAGCATTGCGATGCTGGGTATTTGGGTTGTGAGTAAGATTGATCAAGTCAATGAACTCTCTCCACAAAACAAAGATGGGTATCTTGGTTTCCATCCTGCCAACTATTTGGAATGTACAGACAATCCTCTTTTAACCTCTAGATATTTATCCTTTCTTGGGCACCCTCTTAGGATTGAGGATGACTTGCTTCCATTTAGTTTTGATGGGTACTAAGATTTGTGAAGTTGCACATGTGGGGCAAGTGGCACTTTTGAAGGGTTTGTATGGATGAGATTTTTTCTAGAAGTTTGTGTGCTGTCTGATGCCTTAACATTACCTCTGGATATTCCTGACAAAGTCTGTGAATGTGTTTGCTGTCATGGTCATAAGCCATGGACTCCCATGATTCTGCCAGATTATTTTGATTTCTTCAGAGATTCTTCATGATATCCTTAGTGTTTGCCCTGTCCTCGGGGGTTACCTGCAATAATAAGAGTTCTGAGTAAGTGGGATGCTCCAGTACATCGGTGTCAAACATGCAAAAACTATGTCCTGCGCAGCAGAGCAGATTTAGAGTGATGAGTACCTTAATGCTGAGCATGTTGGTATGGGGAAGGAGATTGCTGTTGTACTAGTTTTCTTGCTAGTGATTTTGAAGGATCTGGCACAGGTACCCTGGTAGCATGTCTCAAGTACTTTCAGGTGCTTGTATGCCAGATCTCCAAAGCACTGATCCTGCTCTCAAATTTTTTTTTCTCTGTGAACCAAAGGCTGGGCTAACAAATTTGAAGCAACGATGATGAATTAATTTACCGTTGTCTGTTTTCAACAAGAAGAGGCTCCACAGATATGCACTGGTCTATATTTCCCACAAGACTGCCTTTTATCTTAAGGGATGGGGCGAGGTGTTTTGTGAAAACTGGTTGGAAGCAGAGCTGGATGCTTAGTAAAAGACCCATTTTTTTTTAAATTTGCTTCTGAGGAGGAGTTTGCAATTTGATCTAGTTTCTGAGAGAGTGAACATGGGCATAGCCTAAATACTGAAGCTCAAAGGTTGAAGTGATTTTGGTTTGAATGAAGGGTTTTCATAAATTGACCAGTTTGCTTCAAAAGCACTGTAGATTACCTCAATGCCTATGGGTAGTTTGTTGAGATGAGGTATAATATTACAGGAAGGAAAATGGAAAAGAGAACTGGTGCATTGACAGCCTGATTTGACCTCCGTCTTCACTGAATTATGTTCTTCTGTTGGTAACAGTTTGTTTGTTTGTCATCATGAAGTAGTTGGAGTTTCACAAGTCTTTGGAGTTGAGGCTTTTGTGAGTTTGCAAAAGGCTGTGCACAGCAATTGGTGCAGTTCTTTATAGTTCTGTTCCTTGCATTTCTCTTGCCTTTGACACACAGTAAAAATCATGTCTGTGGCATTTTTCAATGGCCAGAAACCACATGGTGATTCTGAGAAGAGTGCTTCAAACATTGGGAGGATGTGTTTAAGGAGAATCTTTACAACTTTCCTTGCTGTAACAGATAGCAGAAAGACTTTGTGCCATCACAGCAATCAGATTGCCTCCCTTTGTGATCACGATCACATTGTACCTTTGACCTTGTTTACATGATAAACTGGAGAATAGGCATTTACCACCTTGCATTGAAATACAGTCTAAAACAGTGGAACTAGTATTTTTGTCTTTCTGTCTTGTGATGGTTTTGTCAAACAATCCAGATGGGATCACAACTCAATCATGCATTCCACTTTTGTCTCGAATTTCCAGTACAAAGTACTGCTGGAAGTGGATGCCACAGGGGCGGGAAGTTCGGGTACTTTTTACCTTTCATTAGCAAAGCACACTTTAAGGTTTGTATATCTGAGTGTTTCTCAATATGATGGTTGTGGAGAGGAAAATCAACTTTTGGATGTTTAAGTTATTTTACTTCTGTTAAATCATTTGCAGCAAGACTTTTCTCTTAGTTTAAAGTGATTTTTATTTCTACAATAGTTGCTTAGAAGATGTAAATTTTTGAGCAGCGTTTTCCTCTGGTTGTTTTGTGGCATACTACAACTCATTTGAAATCTAATTGTCTTAATGTAAATAACTTCATTTATTTTAGAGTAGCATTTTTAATTCAGAATGTTTTGGTGCAATCCTTTAACTGCTCTCTTGAATGCTAATGTGGCGTATGAACTTTAAGTGGTTTGCTGTGAAATGTGAAAATGTTAATATTTCATGCTCGGAAGAGAATTTATGAGAGTAACTTGTCAATATGATCTTTGCTGATTCAGTAACCTTGACAATCCAGTATAATTTTCTACAATGTTTGCATCATTTTCTGTGTAAATTTGATCTGGCAGTCTCTAAATCCAGCTGAATTAACTTTCAATGAATGTAATCAAATTTTATTCAATCACTCCACTATTTGATTAGTGGGGAATAAATGACCTTGCAGATAACTGAAGCATATATTTTGAATTTTACACCTATGGTTTGGGCACATACGTGACCAGAATGTTTTGTGTGTTGAACCGTTACAAAGTAATTGTTACATCAATTCTTTGTTTATTACAAATCTAGTTGAATGTAATGTGAATTCAGCTTACAAGTAAATAACTATAAAATGTTATGAAGTTTAGATAAAGTGTCCAAATGTTCAGTAATTAAAGCAACAAAGTTAATTGGAATTGATATTGAATATTTCTGGAAATGATATTATTAGTCTGGCTTCTTGTAACTTGCCAGGGTGTGGCAGAAATCTGAAATTGCTAAGTAAATTTTCAGTAGCTTTATTTTAGAGAAAATATTATTACAGACTTAACAGACTTTTAAGTTTCAGGTAAAAGGGGATAAGTTTAAAAGAGATGTGAGAGGCAAGTAAGTTCCTGGAATACACTGCCATATGAATAGGCAGGGAATAGAGAGATATGGACTATGTGGAGGCAAAAGGTTTTAGGTTAGAAAGGCATCTGTGTTGGCACAGTCTTGTTGGATGAAATGGGCTGCTGCTATTCTTTGTTTGTAACACACGAAGCATAGCCGTCTTGAGTATATAAGTAGCTGAAATATCTTTCTCCTTTATTGACATTTTGGTAATTTTCTGTTACCAAAGCAAACTACAACTTCAAAGTTTTCTCAGAAGGAATAGTTATCAATTTTCAAATTTAAATTAGAGACGTAATGATTTCAGGGATGAGACACTGCAGTCCTGGGGGGGGGGGGGGAAACGTTGGGACTATTTTTCTTGGAGAAGAGGAGGCTAAGAAGAGATTTGATAGAAGTTCTCAAATTCATGAGGAATCTAGATAGTGTGGATGGGGAGAACTGTTACCACTTGTAAATGAACTGAGAAGAAAATTACTTAGTGTTCTGCAAAAGAAGCAAATGTGAGGTGAGGAAAAGGCTTTCCACAACAAGTGGTTAGAATATGGAATGCACTCCTGGAAGTGTCGTGGAGGCACCTTCATTTGAGCCATTCAAGAGGGCATTGGATGATTATGTAAATAGAAACAATGTGCAATAATATGGGGAAAAGGCAGGAGATTGAGCATTTTAATTTAGCACCAGAGAGCTGGTGCACGTACGATGGGCTGAATAACCACCTCTGCACTATAAACTATTAAGTGATTCTGTGATTAATTCTAAGCTAACTTTTTTGTATTGGAATTTCAATAACATAAATTGATGGAAAATTCTAACCACATATCAATGTAGTCAATAGCGTAGAAAAAGGTAATTATGTAACTATTCATTAATTAAAGATGAAAAATTGTGACTGACAATATTAGAGTTAACTTTCTGTGCTGGTAGTGGCCAACTTATCCTACTGTTCCCAGGGGTAATTTGATTAAGTGTGTCAAACTATTTTTAATCTGTCTTAATTTTAATTGTTTTTGCAGCAAACAGTGACCTACAGCAATTTCTAGATGACTTCACAGAAAATAATTTGTACATCAAGAATGGCTGAACAACATTTGTCCAATTCTCCATCACAGAAATTCTCATAACTAAAAAGTACATCCCATTATGTATGACAAGATTCAGCACAGCTATAAGTAACTAAATTCTAATAACCTCCAAGCCTTAAATTACTATTTTGAATCCATTTTGCTCCTTTATGTATCAGTTGGACTACAGCTGAAAAGTTTCTTCTGTCCACACAGGGTATATTTTCCCAAGGTGCAGCATCCTGTAAAAAAAAAGTGGAAACCAGGGAATTGGGGCACAGCTGTGCAATCCTTGTTCAATGACATGGCTAAATTCCCAACAGGAACTTTTGGCAGTGAAAGTGAAATCATGTCACCGTTACATGTTATGTGGACCATATGGAAATAGGATATTTATGATTATTTGGCTCCTTATCTCAATTTCCAACTAAAGCTGAGGACTGTTGCTACTTGTCACAAAGAAGTGGTTGGACTGGGATTCTCTAGGCCTTCCACTCAGTTGTAGCAGAGAAAACAGAATTACACACGTCCCCAACATGCCATTGTGATTAGTCACTCCACGTTTCTGTCCCGATTTCTTTTCAAAAGTGATTGATTGCTCTGAATTTCAAGCAAATAGCTCGGAACCATATTTTTCAATGTCCTTGGTCTCTTTAAGTTTTGTGGATGATGGAGGGGAAAGGAGATTAGCCAGGGCCAAATTATGATGCCAGCCATCATTGTAGACACAAGTGAGCCTATGTATTGATTCAGCTCCTTGGTACTGGTTATTAAGTAATTTAGAACATTTACAGGTATTTTATAATCAGTCTGTGCAGTGATGTTATTGCACTCCTCAGGAGCATATGGGGCTCGGACTTGGGCTTCCTGGCTCAAAGGTAAGGACACTATTACCACACCAGAAGAGTCCTTTTGGAACATTATATATACTACGGAGCTCATTTTTAAAAAATTAAGTTGATGTTATGCAAAGCAAACATCAGTATTTAGTGCAAACTGATCAAATTCTATTCACATCTATTGTATTTGAAAAAGTTTATTAATAGAAATAGTAGGGACTTTGTACCTATAAATTCCCTGGATTTTCTAATGTAATGACAGAGGATCGTTTGTTGACTAATTTGGAATCATTCACTTCCTTTCATGCTACAATTATTCTTTTCACACCATTGCATACAGACCAGCTCTCTGCAGGACATCAACTCAGTTTTCACATCCTTTTCACTGTAGTACTGCAAGTCTTTTCTCTTCAGTTAACTATTCAATTTCCATTTGCAATCCACATTTGAATCTGCATTCACCAAATACTCAGCTAGTGCATTCCAGATCCTAAACATTTACTGTATAATGAAGCTTTTCATCGGTGATTTGTAGCTGTTTTGTCAATCACTTTAGATATTATCTGGTTCTTGATTCTTCAGCCAATGGAAACAGTCTCCATATCTACTCTGTCAAGGCCACTCATGATTTTGAACACTTCTGTCAAACTTCTGTCAAACTTCTGTCAAACTTCTGTCAAACTTCTGTTCTCATAAGATAATAATCACAGCTTCACCAGTCTATGTACTGAACTGAAGTTTCTCATTGCCAAAACCAAATCATTAAGTTTTTTTCTGATCACCTCTAAGACCTTAGCATCCTTTCTAAAATGCCATGCTCAGGATTTTGTTTTTAAATCAAAGGACTTGGCTGTTGTGGTTGGGCCAACATTTATTGCCCATCCCTAGTTATCATTGAGAAGCTGGTGGTTAGCTGCAGTACATTAGGTGTTGGTAAATCCACATTGCTGTTATTCCTGTTGTGCCTATATTGGTCATCCTAAAATGGAGTAGTTACTGTATCCGAGGTAAGGTCTCCTAGTTTGAAGTAGTAGAGTGTAAGTGGTTAGAATCACATTTCAAATGTTTTTATGGTTCCAAAATTATTATATCTAAGTTAGTAATTTTAAAATAATTCAGTAGATGATTTAGGGTAACTATAATTCTTTGAATAAACTTTATTGATCAGACATGATTTTATGTGATGCTTCTATTGATTTAAAAAAAAATGCATTGAATCCATGAATCGAATCTGCACATGGATGACACTAAGTAACATTTATTCTTGTGCCTCAAGTCTGCAACACTGACTCCCAATTTTGTAAATTGGGATTTTCAGCCAGAGGTAATGACTATCTTAACATATAAAACGAGTCTTTGGTAGTGGGGAAGTGTATGATGTCACTTTTGAATGTAATCTGAAAATACAAACATTGCTGTTACTGGCAGTATTTAGTTATTATCCAGATTTTTGTTATTACATTTCCACAAACAAAATTGTGAACGTCACCAGAAGAGAAATATTAAAATTACAATCCATTAGTCTGTACTATCATTCAGCCAAGTTTCATTCGTGGTAGAATCATCAATTATATAACAATTCTATATTTACCATTAATCATTAAATGCACAAGATAAATCATTTTTAATCATTGAAATGAATATCAGATGATGGTTTAGGGCCACACTTTATCCTCCTCAATCAAGTTGGAAGACATATAAATAACTATTTTTCTTTTCACTCAATACCTCTTCAGTAAGCTTTAGATATTTTTATGAATTATCTGTTTTAGATCATGTTGTGTTTCCGGAGGACAAGCAATTGCATCGATTGTGAAGCAGAACGTTTGGCTATATTTTTGTAAAATAAATAACTTTGCATTAATATTATACTGGAAAAATATCACTCGCACTCGCACTCGCACTCACACACACCCCTACCAAAAGCCCTCACTTTCTCAGTACATTTTCTGATGAAGCCATTGTTCATGTTTTTGTTAAATCCAGATTCTCTACTAAATGCTCTAAGCGCAACCTCCATCCTTCTCTTTTCATAATTTTGAGCTCCCCCAGAAATCTGCCACCTGTTTCATATCCTGTATCTCACCAAGACCTGGTCATCTATTGTTCTTGTTGTCACTAACCTAAACATAACGCTTCTAATGTTCATATTTAAACCCTTTCAGAGAATTGTTCCTAACCGAAGGGACGCCACCATATAGGGGAGCAAATAAGTAGTAGATGCATAAGATCAGAGTTGGATGGCCCCAAAAATCTTGAGGGAGAGGCTTGCCTGCTACAAGCTTTTTGGGGCCAACCAACTCTGACTTTGTGCATCCACCACTTCCTTTGCTCCTCTATATGATGCTATCCCTTCACTTCTTTACTAACTTGTTTCTCAGTAGTTTACTTTCTAAATCTTTTTTTTTCCACCCTCTCCTTTCAGTCCTTCTTAAATCCCACGTCAACCAATTTTTAATCATCCTCTTAGCATCATCTTTGGTCGACATCCATTATTCTTGCAATTTTTGTGAAGTGCTTTGAAGTAAAGAGCAGCATGTATGGTGCCAGTTTTAGTAAGTTCCAATGACTCTACAAAGTTTGAGAGATGTAAGTACAATTCCTAGCAAATACAGATGTACGGCTAAAGGCCAGTACTAATTGCCTCTAATTGACAGCTTTACTCAGAGGTCAAAAAGTTGCTAGTATGTGAAATAGAAAATATGTCTCATTGATGCTCTGGGAATTGTTCTTCAGTGGCATATTGATTGGATAGAGTAGAAGGAGGTTAATTCTGCATCTGTTTGTGATCTGGTTAAAAGCTGCCGTATGATACATTGCCTATTAAAGTGGCATTGATTTGTATTTTGCTGTTGTTGTGATGGCTAAAACATCAACATCCACTGTCATCTGGTGTAACTGACAGAAAATTATGGTGTCTATACATGAACTGGTAACTCTAAAATCCTGATGTTGCTGTCTGCCCTTCTACGGATGTCCTGTTGAAGTCCTTGTAGGTAGAATTTTCATGTCACATTACTTCTTGTTGCCTTGCTGTTTGGAAGTCAGGTGGATAGGGATGATGATTTGGAAAAGGCTGCTTTTGATTCAATAAACCTCACTGCCTGTGATGGAGACACCTGAGGTCCCTTGTTCGAGTGAAGTACTCAGGCAAGTGTCAGTGTTTAGATCATCGTCGTTACCAAAAGATTGCAAGAAAAAATTAACATCATGAGCCTCACAGTTCCCACCACGGTCCTTCCTGGTCAGAGAGGAATCGCCAGTCTCTTAACCTTCAGCCACCAGGAGCCACAGTGTGCCCATAGTGCTTGTCAAGCCTAATATCTAGCATAACAATGCATCTGCAGATGTCCTTGGTTTCTCTACCAGGAAACATTTGACTAGTTGTTAAAACAAACAGTTAAGACAATAAAGCCTAAGCGAGCATAAACACAAAGCCATTACAGCTCAAGAAGAAAATAGTAATCCTGACAGTAGCTGTAAAAATGAGAACTAAAGTATGAATTCAGTGACATAAAGAACAAAATGGCTGGTTCAGAAGGTTATGGGGGATCCAACAAGCTGCCACACCAACAATATGTGAATTTTTATTCAGTGGTGTCATGATAATCAAGTGTGGCATGGCGATACAGTGGTTAGCACTGCTGCCTCATACCGCCAGGGACCCTGGTTTGTTTCTAGTCTTGGGTGATTGTTCTTGTCAAGTTTGCATGTTCTCCCCATGGCTCCCATGGTTTCTGCTGGGTGTGCTGGTTTCCTCCCACATTCCAAATGTTTGCTGGTCAGGTGGATTGGCCTTACTAAATTGCCCCACAGTGTCCAGGGATATTTAGGCTAGGTGGACGAGCCATGGTAAATGTCGATTTACAGAGATGGGGTGTGTCTGGGTAGGATGCTCTTGAGAGGGTTCAGTGCAGACTCAATGGGCTGAATTACCTCTTTCTGCACTGTAGGGATTCTGTGATGGTTTATGGTGCAAACACTCAACTACCCATCCTTCTAAGAATCAAGCAGGGAATAGGGAGATGGTCAATGAGGAGAACATTTTGATTAATTCCTTAAATAAGATCTGTCTTTGACTTCAATATCCTCAACTGAATTTCTAAATACCAGTCCATCTCAGTTGGCACTACTGTAGACAGATTTGAAATTGAAAAGGCCATTTAAAAAACAAAGCACCTGGAGTAGATTGAATTCCAGTTGAAATTCTGAAACAGAGTGGTGATATACTGACACTGCTATACAACCTTATGACCCTATTTAGAAGAAGCAGGCAGTTTATGGATCTCTCTCTGAATATAATAGTTCACAACATTCCAATAAGGGAAACAAATGCAGTTACATTAACTACTAAGGAGTGTTCTTCCTATTTTATTCAGGGAAGATCATTGCAAGGATCTTTCTGAATCACCACCTCTCAGTGGCTGTGGAACTCCTTGGATTTCACTTATTCAGGGACATCATAGACATTATCTTGATTCCATGACAAATTTGAGAAAAGAAGAAGGAACTGCACTAATCAATTTACTTGGCTTTTTTTGACCACACAAACCTTGCCTGTTATTTCCTGGCTTGTTGATCAGAGAATTCCGTTGTGTGTTTGGCTGATTAGTTTGTTTCTGGATGGCAGAGTTCCCTTATTAAATGACCCCAGAATGAAATTAGCATTGAGAAATATGAAATTCACACCATTGTGGACAGATTCCTTCAAAGTCAACTGCAGGCTCAGTAACTTCATTGTTGACTGCAAAATCCAGGCCATTGTTTATACTTTAATTCCAATTGCAGAAATATTCAGTTGAAATGCAGATACCATGAACCAAATACAATTGCATACGTATTATACTTGCAGCATACCAGATTTCATTGTTTTAATATGTATTATTAAACGACATGTTTAATACATTTGCACACAGAAGATTGAGTTCTCTTTTACTGTAAATATTTCTGCAGATTTTTCACCATAGCTCAAACAAAACTAAGGATTGGATTAAAATGCTTATGCTCTGAAGTACATACAAAGTAAACTATTCTGCACTTGATACTGAAAAGGATATAAATGTATATTGCACAAAAAAGTTACTCAATTTCATTACTCATCATCTTCAGTATGATGATCATCAGGAAAATTTATGAATGTTATAAGCTAGTAGTCACCATAATTCTCAGGTAATGCCATTTGACAACAAAGCAGTAAAATTTCCATCTCTTGAAAAAAATCCATCTATTTGCTTGTGATTATGAATCATAAATTGCTTGTTATGAGATGCTGCATCCTATTTCTGTCTCTTTTTCACTTTCTTTCTTCCCCCACCCCCTCCAACTGCCACCACCCATTCCAAGCAATTAAAGAATTCAAATAGCTTTTTATTGATCGAAAGATACTTAACATGCACCAATCCATTGCCATGAGATACATATTACTACTTCTGTCATTTGGAGACTGCACATTGATTTGCAGTACCACAAAATACAGTGAATGTAAGCTCTGCAGTGACTAATTCGTAGGAATGGCTGGAAGAGGGGAGGCAGACAGTTGAAGGCTATTCGTGATGTGCATATCTGGCTTTGTTTTTATTCCCCAGCACCAAGGTCAGGTCAGTAACAATGTATGACAAGTGGAACAAGCTGTAAGTAAGATATCCCACCCACGATGTTAACAGCAATATTTTGAAGAGCATTTAACAAGACATTAAATGTAGCAGTATGACAACTGCACAATAAATGGTTTCCTGGCATCAGGGTTTATGTAACGATTGTATTAGCATTCAACTGTTAAAGGAATATGAAACATCTGTCTTTGCTATATGTGTCATAGTGAAAAGTAACTATTGTGTTTTTGAATAGTTTAGTGATTTTTAAAAAATAACAACTATTTTTCTTGAAGATTTAATTTAAGAAGGATTTAAAGTTACGATGATATTTAGCATTTATTTGGAAAAAATGCAATTTTTTGCTTGCAAATTAAAATTTAAGGATGATTTCATTGGAAGTGAAACTGAAGAATTTTCAGTGTCCATTTTCCTCCCTGCCTTGTTTTCACTCAGTCACCAGGCACAAAGAATAATGGAGAAAATGTCCATAATCTTTGGCTATTATCTTCTTTACATTGCACTGCTCTTGCATACTCCCATGTGTGTAGTCAGCACAGAAGTACCAAATCAAGTTAGCAATCAGTTTTGCGCCTGGCCTCTTCAAATCCGAGGAAGACTAAGGCAAGGAAACAAGGCATATGAGACCTTAAAGAGTAAATATGCTCCTACTTTTCCAGCACCTTCCAAGTGACTGGACGCCTTCTGGCTTCTATCAAATCAATTGTGCTTCAGCAATTGAATTTTGTGTCCTGGACATGAAAGTGACATGAACCTGATAATATGAATGGTTATAGAACAGGTAAAGTACTATACTTTATTAGCGCTTAAGCAGAACAGGGGAGGAAAATCAGCCCTTAAAACCCAATTATGGTGTGTCATTGAGGCTAATTGTAGAAGAGCATGAAGTACAGCCTAAAGTTGGAATACTGAAACTAAACACAATAGACAGCATTATGAATAGTTATTTTCACTTTTAAGGTGTGAAATGAAGATTAAACTATAACAGCTTGAAGTACGCACAGTTATGTTTGTCTAAACGTTAATAGTGTTATGCCTAAAGCTAGTACACTGTCATTGTAGTCACACCACCACATGAGCTACAGCAGAGTAAAGCATACCTTTTTCCAGTTACCAAAGGTAAAGCCTCAGATATTCTAGATTCTTTTGCTGTGATGTTCTGGCATACATGGTCAAATTACTAATCATACACAGTTGTCTCTAAAGTCTTGCAGATGCAGCTTATTCAGGAAATATATATTCAGATGTCCTTTGAAACATACTTCCAAAATAACAAATACATTTTATCCTGAATTGATTGTAGAGGATTTTCTGTTCAGAGTTGGGATAGGTCAGCTGGGCAACTTGCTTAGTGCAGTCTTTCTTCCAAGTTCGTTTGATTTCAGCAAGCTTTGCATTAGCTCAGTTGGTTGTTAGCAGGTAGTCCTCCAGTTGAGCCAGATAAAATAAGAACCTCTCCAAGCCAGTCATTGCTCAAAAATCTGCTTCAGCAGGATCTACAGCAAAGCAAGAAATTATCATTGGTCATGCGATTTTTAGGCAAGATTGTTTTAAAACTGTCTTTAATATCCATAATGAACTTTCAATGATTACTTTTAAATAAGTCACAAATTTGAAATAAATACCTTTTTCCACAATCATTCAAAACTTAAGTCCTCCAAGCAAGATTAAATATAAAGCACCTTTGTAAGTATAGAAATGTACATTACTAAAAACATGCAACAGATCAGTTAGGAACTCAATGAAATTTCTTGCTCCATTCCTCACAGCTATAAATTCTTTGCATGTTCACCTACTCTATTTGAAAAGATTACATCTGCATTTCTTATTTTTCCTTGTTTTCAAGGAGTGGTGCAGTAATCCAAAGATCAGTAGTAGTGGTGCTGCCACGTCATTCATGTTGGTGGACATTGAAGACCCTCAACAAAGTACATTGTGTTTTTTGCCATGCCGTGCTCACTCCAAGTGCTGTTCAACACGGAGGAATACTGATTTATCAGATCAGGGGGCAGTATGTAATAGTCAGCAGGGGGTTTCCTTGCTCAAGATTGACTTGATCATCATCTAAATTTTTATCATTACAGCAGAGACCCAGAGTAGTCTATCTTTCCTCATTTGTCATTCTTTAAGTTCTGTGATGACCAGGCAGCCATTCATTGTAACACATCCAATAACTGATTTTTTTTTTATAAATAGAGAGACAAGATATAGTCTCCCTGCTACCAACTATAGTAATATTAACCTCTCGGTCTCAGGACTTTGCATGCTGATTTTCCTTCTTGATATCCTGGCAATGTTGGGCACATGGTTTTAATGACCTTTCCGCTAAAACATCGAAAGGCCACCATCAAAAGTATCCCAGTTAGAACAATCCTCATCAACCAACTTCCTGCCAAAGCTCAATCTTACATTTTCTCATATTAAATTGCACCTGCCATTTTCTTTGACCAAGCTTCACAAGATCCTTTGGAATTTTTTTCAGAATACATAAAAACAACATTTTTAATAATGATTCAATAATACAATCCAATAATACAGCAAATGAACAGACCCTTCAGCTCACCAAGCCTGTGTCAATTCCGAATCCTTATTTAGACCCACTACTTGTTGCCCATATGTGGTTTCTATCCCTCTGCTTTTCTCCCATTCATGTGTCTGTCAAGATACACTTTAAATGTGCCTGCTTCCACCACCTCTACTCGTGGTGCATTCCAGACACCCACCACCATCCATGTGAAAAACTTTACCTGCACTTCTCCCCTAAACTTCCACCCTCTTACCTTGACCCTGTGCCCTCTTGTAGTTGAACTTTCCACTCTAGAGAAAAAAGCTTCTGACTTTCCACTCTATCTGAGCCTCTCATAATTTTATAGACTCTGTCAGGTAGCCTCTCAGCCTCCATTGTTCCAATGAAAACTGCCCAAGTTTATGCAATCTCTCCTCCCAACCAAAGCCTTCAAGATCAGACGGCATTCTGGAAAATGTTCTCTGACCCTCTCCGAAGCATTCACGCCCTTCTGGTAATGTGGCAACCAGAACCGCACGCAATATTCCAAATGTTGCCTAACTAAAATTTTATACAGCTATAACGTAACTTGTCAACTTTTACATTCAGCGCCCCAACCGATGAAGATGAGCATGCTCTACATCTTAATTGACCAATTATCCACTTGTGTTGCCACTTTCACTGATCTATGGACTGTATGCCCAAATTCCTCTATGTCAGTGTTCCTAAGGGTTCTGCCATTTATGGTATAATTCGCACCAAAATGCATCATCTCACTTTTGTCCAGATTAAACTCCAACTGCCATTTCTCTGCCCACATCTACAATCTATCTATATTATGCTGTGTCCTTTAACAATCCTTCTCATTATCTGCAACTCCACCAATTTTTGTGTCATCTGCAAACTTGCTAATCACACCACCCACATCTTCATCCAGATCATTTGAGCAAAAAGTTGGTTGCTGCATATAAACAACAAAGGTCCCTACACTGATCCCTGCGGAATCACTTGTTACCAATCTCCATTCCGAAAACCATCGTTCCACCACTAGTCTCTGTCTTTTATGACTAAGACAGTTCTGTGTCCATCTAGCCAGGATTCCATGAGCTTGTACCAGCCTGCCATGACTTATCTTATGAAATGCCTTAAAGTCTACGTAGACAATATCCACTGTCCTATCATCTTCAGTCATTGTTGTCACCTCCTCGAAAAAGCTCAATCAGGTTAGTGAGGCATGACCTTCCCCACATTAACCCATATTGCCCATCGCTGATAAGTCCATTAGTTTCCAAATGATATTAAGTCCTGTCTTTCAGTATCTTCTCCAACAGCTTCCCCACCAGTGGCATCAAGCTCACCGGCCTATAATTACCTGGATTAGCTCGGTTTTCCTCATTAAAGAAAGCAACAACATTGGCCATTCTCCAGTCCTCGCCTGAGGCCAAAGAGGATACAAAGATATCTGTTAAGGCCCCAACTATTTTGTCTCACATTATCCTGCAATAGATCTCTCTGGCCCTGGGTCTTGTCTATTATAATGCATTTCAAGATAACAACACTTCCTCCTTCATTACGTTGACCTGCCCGAAAGTATTCGCATACCTTTCCCTAACCTCAACACTCCTTCTGTCCCTTTGTTGGGTGAATACCGATGTAAAGTACTCATTAAGGATCTCATCCATTTCCTGTGGCTCCACACATAATCTAACTTCTTTATCCCTGAGTGTGCCTACTATTTCCCTTGCTGCCTTGCTCCTAATAAATATATATGAAATTAGATTAGATTCCCTAAGTATAGAAACAGGCCCTTCAGCCTAACAAGTCCACACTGACCCGCCGAAGAGTAAGCCACCCAGAAGCATTCCGCCACCCTATATTTATTCCCGACTAATGCATCTAACACTATGGGCAACTTAGCATAGCCAGTTCACCTGATCTGCACATCTTTGGACTGTGGGAGGAAACCGAAGCACCCGGAGGAAACCCACGTAGACACTGGGTGCAAACTCAAGGTGGGAATGGAACCCAGGTCCCTGGCACTGTGAGGCAGCAGTACTAACCACTAACCACCGTGCTACCCTTTCATTAGACCCGTAATTTCAGACTTTTTTTCGTGAATTCAAATGCCATCATCTGCCATGGTAGGATTCAAACTGGGTTCCCCAGAACATAAAGTGAGTCTCTAGATTAGCAGTCCTCTCCTCTCTCTCTCCCCTGCCCCCCCCCCCCTCCCCCAATGCTCCAAATGCCTTGGGAATCTCCTTAAACCCTGCTGGCCGAGGATATTTTATGGCCTCTTATAGTCCTCCTAACTCCCCATTTGACCTGTTTCCTACTTTCTCTATATTCTTCAAGGACGTCATCGGTTTTTAATTTTCTAGACCTTTTGTATGCTTCCTTTCTTTTTTGACTAAGCTGATAATTTCCCCTGCCATCCAAGGTTCCCAAATCCTGCCATGCCTGTCCTGCACTCTGATCAACTGATCTTTAAAAACTCCCATGTGTCAGATGTGGATTTACTCTCAAACAGCCGCTCCTAATCCACATTCTTCAAATCTTGCCTGATTCACTTATAGTTGGCCTTCCCCCAATTTAAGATCTGCATCCTATGTCCACTCTTGTTCTTATCCATAAATATCCAAAAATGTACGGAATTATGGTCAGTATTCCCAAAAAGCACCCCCACTGAAATGTAGATCACCTGGCCGGGCTCATTTCCCCAGTGAGAGGTTCAGTAAGCCCCCCTCCTCCCTACTACGTTGGATTAAACACATACTGTTTCAAATAAAAAAAACCTCCTGGGCACACCTAACAAATTGTTCCCCATCCAAACCCCAGCACTAAGTTAGTTCCAGTCAGTATAGAGGAAGTTAAAATCGCCCACCACAACCCTGCTATTTTCACATCTTTTCAGAATCTGACGACATAACTCTTCATCTTTCTCATGGTGGCAGCTGGGAGGATCTTAATATAATCCCAGCATTGCAATTGCACCCTTCCTATTCCTGAGCCCCATCCATATTATACTATAAGACCCGTCCAGGGTGTGTTCCTTCAACGTAACTGATATGCTCTCTAACTGGCAATGCAACTTCCTCCAACTCCTCTGGTTCCTTTTCTGAATCGTGTGAAACATTAATATTCTAGAATGTTAAGCTGCCAAATCCTGTCCATTTTTCAAACATGTCTCTCTGATAGCAGCAACCCCATAATTGCATGCATTAATTCAGGCTCTTAAGTTCATCTGTTTTACCTTTTGAATTATCTTCCTATTGGTGATAGGATAATTAAAATCATGCTTGTTTCAAACTGCCATTTTTAGTGTGGTTAATGCTATGCTTAGATTTGTGATTATATAACTACATTTTTACTTAACTCTCATCCAATTTTCAGAACCACTATTAGATTACAGGAGCAAAACTGAAGGTGATGTTGGACTAGTGATGCTGGTGTTACAGATATTTGTAGTATGAGTTGTAAACATTTATTGAAAGCAGTATTTGTTTAATCTAATAGTGACAACTTCAGTCAGAACAAGAGTACACACAAATTTTCAATTTAACTGATACTGACAGCCAGTAAGATAGTATATCCAAATACACTGTCAGTCATCCATTAGTCATGTGGCTAGATCTTATAGCAGATGAATCCATTCCTTTAGAAATTAAAACATCTCAGCTTCATTACATAATGTTAGAAAGCATTTATGTTGAATAAGACCGTGAAATGTGATTTGTGAAATCGTTTTCAATGCTGTTGAAAAAGTGTTGTCAAGAGTTGAATTTAATACTATCTAATTAGGTAGAAAATATTTAATGCTGGGATTACTTGCACAATACAAATTAGAATTAAAAGAGGGAATATCCGTTATTAACTTCTACCTTTTCCCCTTTTTGTTTAAGTTCGGTTTATAATGAAGGTTAGAATTTATTAATGTAACACAGGCTTTGAAAAATGGGTTCTCATTAAATCAGATGTCAAAAACATAAGTGCTTATTGATTTATTCATAAGGACCATAGCAAAATAATATACATGATCTTCCTCCAGGTACTTTTTCTTTTTTGAGATCTTTACAAGTCATTTGGCTTGATCACAAAATTGGAAATTCCTCTGAAGTATACATTATGAAATTGAACAATGTCTTATTTCATTTAATTTTTCCGGACAAAAGGACATTATTCAGTTCTGTAACTTTGGTTCTTTGAAAACTATACAGATTTGTAGTACTATTAGGCTTTTGCTCATAATCTAGCAAATTAACTTTTTCAAATATGTTCAGTTGCTTTTCGAAAATTGTATGAAATCTGGATCCATTATCCTTTCAGGTAGTGCACTCCAGATCATGGCAAACCTGGATGTGAAATGATATTTATCTTGTTTTTATGTTAAATTATTTAAAATCCATAACCACTGGTTACTCACTTGCCAGAAAAGCAAGTTTCTCTGTACTTTCTGTACCAAGACCTGCTATACCTGAATACCTCTATTGGTTCTCCTCTAACTTATTTGGTCTAAGGAAAAAAAAGCTTCTCATCTTTTCATATAAGTCAAGCCCCTCATTCATGATATCATCACAGCACTCCATTTTTATACTCACTTCATGTGAGTACTAATAGATGATGCCCAGAATTATACATAAACCAGCTGAGGCCTAACCAGTGATTTGATCAGCTTTGAAGAAATATATTGTTCATTGAAACCTAACAACATCAAGTATTCCAGAAGTGAAATACAGTTGGTTCTAATATAACACGTTTCTTCATCACGAGTTTGCTTAATGCAATTGAAGAATTTAGACCATTATTGGTAGAACATGAACTTTCCTTACCTGTATTGGCTATACCGCGATTCCAGCCCTATTAGTTTAAATGGCTTTGCTATTGTGCGATTTTCTTGTAATGCAAACTAGGCAACATCCTAGTAAATCACCTCAGAGCCCTTTCCAAAGCTTCCACATCCTTCCTATAATGTGGCAACTAAAACTGTACGCAATATTCCAAGTATGGCTACAACAGAGTTTTGTACATCTGCAGCACGATCTCCTGGTTCCGAAACTCAATCCCTCTATCAATAAAGGCTATCGCACTATATGCCTTCTTAACAACCCTATCCAACCTGGGTGGCAACTTTCAGGGATCTATTTACCTGGACACCGAGATTTCTCTGCTCATCCACACCACCAAGAATCTTACCATTAGCCCAGGACTCTGCATTCCTGTTACTCCTTCCAAAGTAAATCACCTCACACGTTTCTGCATGAAACTCCATTTGCCACCTCTCAGCCCAACTCTGCAGCTTATCTATGTCCCTCTGTAACCTGCAACATACTTTTTTACTATCTACAACTCTACCAACATTAGTGTCATCTGCAAATTTACTAACCCATCCTTCTATGCCCTCATCCAGGTCATTTATATAAATGTCAAACAGCTGTGGACCTAAAACAGATCCTTGCAGTACACCACTCGTAACTGAGCTCCAGGATGAATATTTCCCATCAACCACCACTCTGTCTTCTTTCAGCTAGCCAATTTCTGATCCAAACCACTAAATCTCTCTCAATCCCATACCTCTATATTTTGTGCTAATGCCTACTGTGGGGAACCTTATCAAACACCTTACTGAAATCCATATATACCACATCAACCGCTTTACCCTCATCCACCTGTTTGGGTCCTCCTCAAAGAATTCAAAGAAGGTTTGCGAGGCATGACCTACCCTTCACAAAACTGTTGACTATCCCTAAACAACTTATTCCTTACTAAATGATTATAAATCCTATCTCTCATAACCCTTTCCAACACTTTACCCACAACCGAAGTAAGGCTCACTGGTCTGTAATTACCAGGGTTGTATCTACTCCCCTTCTTGAACAAGGGAACAATGTTTTCTATCCAACAGTATTCTGGCACTATTCCTGTAGACAATGATGACATAAAGATCAAAGCCAAAGCTCGACAATCTCCATCCTGGCTTCCCAGACAGCCCTCGGATAAATCCCATCTGGTCCAGGGGACTTATCTATTTTTACACTTTGCAGAATCGCTAATATCTCCTCCTTGTGAACCTCAATCCCATCTAGCCTAGTAGACTGTATCTCAGTATTCTCCTCGATACCATTGTCTTTTCTAGTGTGAATACTGATGAAAAGTATTCATTTAGCGCTTTCCCTATCTTCTCTGACACCAAGCACAACTTAATTGGCCCTATTCTTATTCTAGTCATTCTTTTATTACTGATATAGCTTTAGAAAGCCTTAGGGTTTTCCTTGATCCTATCCACCAACAACTTCTCATGTCTCCTCCTGGCTCCTCTTAGCTCTCTCTTTAAGTCTTTCCTGGCTAACTTTTAATTCTCAAGTGCTCTAACTGAGCCATCACATTTTATCCTAACATAAGCTTTCTTCTTACTGTTGACGAGATTCAACTTCCTTAGTAAACCACGGTTTCCGTGCTTGACAACTTTGTCCCTGCCTGATCGGCGGACTTAGAGAGCTAAAAATTCCCTCTGCATCTCCACGGCAACCATTTACCTGTGGCTTCTCCTCTTCCTTTATTGCCAAGGTTGGAGGGGTTTGAGCTACAGGGAGAGGCTGAATAGCTGGATCTTTGGATGCTGAGGGGGTGACCTTATGGAGGTTTATAAAATCACGAGGGGGCATGGATAAGGTGAATAGACAAGGTCTTTTCCCTGGAGTGGGGGAGTCCAGAACCATAGGGCAGAGGTTTTTACGGTGAGAGGGGAAAGATATAAAAGGGACCTAAGGGGCAACAACTTCATTTCAGAGGGTGGTACGTGTATGGAATGAGCTGCCAGAGGAAGTGATGAAGCCTGGTACAATTGCAGCATTTAAGACACATCTGGATGGGTATTTAAATAGGAAGGGTTTCGAGGGATATGGGCCAAGTACTGGCAAATGGGACAAGATTAGGTTGGAATATCTGGTCGGCATGAATGAGTTGGACCGAAGGGTCTGTTTCCGTGCTGTACATCTCTATAACTCTATGACTATGATTCTATGACATACTTATCAAGGATCTGCAGTAGCTGTTCCTTGAACAAGCTCCACATTTCAATTGTGCCCATCCCCTGCAATTTATTTCCCCAAACCATGCATCCTAAATCATTCCTAATCACGTCATCATTGCCTTTTCCCCCAGCTATAACTCTTGCCCTGTGGTATATACCTATCCCTTTCCATTACTAAATTAAATGTAACCAAATTGTGGTCACTATCATCAAAGTGCTCACTTACCTCCAAATCTAACACCTGGCTGGATCCATTACCCAGTAGCAAATCTAATGTGCCCTAGCACCTTGTTAGCCTGTCTACACAGTGTGTCAGGAAACCTTCCTGCACACAATGGTCAAAAACTGATCCATCTAAAGTACTTGAACTATAGTATTCCCAGTCAATATTTGGAAAGTTTAAGTCCCCGATAATAACTACCCTGTCACTCTCGCTCCTATCGAGGATCATCTTTGTTATCCTTTTCTGTACATCTCTGGAACTATTCGGAGGCCTATATAAAACTCCTAACAGGGTGACCTCTCCTTTCTTGTTTCTAACCTCAGCCCACAATATCTCAGTGGACGTGTCCTCAAATGTCCTTTCTGCAACCGTAATACTGTCCTTGAATAATAATGCCACACTACCCCCTCTTTTACCATTTTCTCTGTTCTTACTGAAACATCTAAATCCCAGAAGCTGCAACAACCATTCCTGATCCTGCTCTACCCATGCCTCCGAACATCGAAATCCTAGGTACTAACCCATACTGCAAGTTCACCCACCTTATTCCAGGTGCTTCTGGCATTGAAGTAGACCCATTTCAAACAACTTCTTGCTTGGTGGTGCCTTCTTGCAACCTTGAATCCTTATTTCTAACTTCACTACTCTCAGCCTCCTGTATACTCGAACAACAATTTAGGTTCCCATCCCCCTGCTGAATTAGTTTAAACCCAACCGAAGAGCATTAGCAAATTCCCCCCTCAGGATATTGGTACCCCTCTGGTTCAGGTAAAGACTGTCCTGTTTGTAGAGGTTCCATTTCCTGCCCCAGAAAGAGCCCTAATTATCCAGGAATCCAAACCTTCCCTTCTGCACCCTCCCTGGAGCCACGTATTCAACTCGTCTCTCACCCTATTCCTCGCCTCGGTAGCACATGGCATGGGCACCACACCAGAGATAACTACTCTGTTCTAGCTTTAAGCTTTCACTTAAGTTCCCTGAATTTCTGCCTTAAATCCCCATCTCTCTTCCTACCTATGTCAATGGTGCCTACGTGGACCACTACTTGGGGCTATTTTCCCCTCCCCTTCAAGGATCCCGAAAGCACAATCAGAGATATTACGAATCCTGGCACCTGGGAGGCAACACACCAAACGTGAGTCTCTCTCATTCCCACAGAATGTCCTATCTGTCCCCCAGTGACTAATGGTCTGCTCCTCTTGCCCCTTCCCTTCTGAGCAACAGGGACAGACTCTGTGCCAGAGACCTGTGCGCCATTGCTTACCCCTGGCAAGTCACCCCCCCCTCAACAATATCTAAAACGGTATACTTGTTGTTGAGGGGAACGGCCACAGAGGATCTCTGCACTCTCTGCCAGTTCCCTTTCCGTACCCTGATGGTAATCCATCTACCTACTTTTACCTGAGGTGTGACTACCTCCCTGTAACTCCTCTCAATAACCCTCTCTGCCTCCCGAATGATCCGAAGTGCATCCAGCTCCAGCTCCAGTTCCCTAACGCAGTTTTGGAGGAGTTGGAGTTGGGTGCACTTACCACAGATGTGGTCAGCAGGGACACTAGTGGTGACCATTACCTCCCACATTCTGCAGGAGAAACATTCAACTGCCCTAACCTCCATTTCCACTATTCTAAATTCCCAACGAGACGACTGAAAACTAAAAAAAAAACTTAAAAGCTAGTCATCTTCCCAATCCGGTGCACAGGACCTATGTTTTTGGTTAGAGGAAGAGGATGGGTGGGAAACGCTACCCGAATAGTGTTTCAGTTAAAGCAACCACCAAAATATAAAGCCTCACTTACCCGGCAGTCCCATGTCCACTCCTGCTCAGTGTGCGCTATCCTTTTACACGAGGTAAGATTTTATATTTTAAACGTACTGTCCTGTTGTGCCTCTGGTCCTCGCTGTTGCTCCTCCCACTCTCACTGCCGCCGATAAAATGAAGAACACTGAACTCTTGAGGTAAGTTTTTATGTTTTAAATTTACCTTCCCATCGGGCCTCTGGTCACTCCTCCCACTCCAATTGCCGCTGAAAAAATGAATTATTGGAGACTGGGTTCTGAGTGAACCTAAGCATCTTCATCCAATTTCACAAGTTAAAACTGTTTGCTGACAATTCCATTTTCAGCTTCAGTTGCAGCTTCTCCAGCGATGAATCAGTCCAGTGCTGACCTACGGCAGATCTTAGATTGCAAGGTGACATGCAAATGACCATTTCCCACAAGAAGTCCACCACTGTGTGCTGACGTCAGTGCAATGACCATTGTTGAATCCATCATATCTAACATATTGAGATCACCCCTGACCAAAAACTTAATTGAACTAATTCAATCTTCACTGTGCCACAAAAACTGCACAACACCAGGTTATAGTCCAACAGGTTTTTTTGGAAGCACTAGCTTGTGGAGCACTGCTCCTTCATCAGGTAATTGTGGGATGAAGGAGCAGTGCTCAGAGAGGTAGTGATTCCGAATAAACCTGTTGGACTATAACCTGGTGTATTATTTTTAACTTTGTTCACCCCATGCCGATCACACTTCACTTCCAGAACTTGCCGTCCAAAATGTTAAACTGCCGTATAACAGCATTTCAAATGGTCATTTCATATATAGTTTCAGGCATGAATACCTACAGTAAAATTTATGGTACCAGTGAAAGAAAAGTGATCCGTTGATGAGTTTTATTTGGAATAATTAATTATAATTCCCAGGTATTCAATAAAAGTTTTTTTTTTAAAAAAAGTAAAGGATCTCTGAATCCTGAAAGAGAAGTAACTTTATTTGATTCAAAGTAAAGCATATAAAGTGAAAAATAATAATCTTATAATGCAAATGCAGCTAAGAACGCTTTTCAAATGTCCTGCAATCTATTGAACTTAATGATTGTTAATGAATCTATACACTCTTCCAATTGATTTTGGCTAGCAATTGATCAATGACCTTTTGTTTAAAATGGACAATATAATTATGACAGAACAAAGACTGAAAAAAATCACTCACTTAAGCAGTAATCAGTTAGCATTGTTTTATAGTACAGTTGCTACACAAAATGTGTTGTCAGAAATAAAAAGCATTTGGGTAGGAAGTTGTCTAGCGTAGATAATTCAGCACTGAATTCGGAAGAATTACTAACATTTACGAAAAAAAATTATATAGAGTTTTTTTTAATGTCACTTGTCAGAGGATCTACTCATTATGTCACAGTGAATGTCGAGCTGAAGATACAATACATTTATTTTAAAAATCCAAACATTTATCCAGGTTTCAGTTTTAATTTGAAATGAGTTCTTGGCTGGAAAGAATTGTACAATTAATTAGTGATAAGGTGAAGAATTTTAAGGGCTTCACAAATTCACCTGCAATGGCTTCATTTGTAAATTATGTTTAAATCAGGTCTTCAAATTACTCAGCAAACACTTGACTGTTCGGGTGTTAGGGCGGTGGTATTGGGGGCAAACTACTAACTTGGATTGAAAGTTGGTTGGCTGACAGGAAACAAAGAGTAATGATAAACAGCTCAATTTCGGAATGGCAGGCAGTGACCCAGTGGGGTACCGCAGGGATCAGTACTGGGACCGCAGCTTTTTACAATATATGTTAATGATATAGAAGATGGTATTAGTAATAACATTAGCAAATTTGCTGATGATACTAAGCTGGGTGGCAGGGTGAAATGTGATGAGGATGTTAGGAGATTACAGGGTGACCTGGACAAGTTAGGTGAGTGGTCAGATGCAAGGCTAATAGCTTGCTGGCCTTCATAACAAGAGGAATTGAGTATAGAAGCGAAGAGGTTCTTCTGCAGCTGTACAGGGCCCTGGTGAGACCACACCTGGAGTATTGTGTGCAGTTCTGGTCTCCAAATTTGAGGAAAGACATTCTGGCTATTGAGGGAGTGCTGTGTAGGTTCACGAGGTCAATTCCTGGAATGGCGGGACTACCTTACGCTGAAAGACTGGAGCGACTGGGCTTGTATACCCTTGAGTTTAGAAGGCTGAGAGGGGATCTGATTGAGACATATAAGATTATTAAAGGATTGGACACTTTGGAGGCAGGAAACATGTTTCCGCTGATGGGTGAGCGCCGAACCAGAGGACACAGCTTAAAAATACAGGGTAGACCATTTAGGACAGAGATGAGGAGAAACTACTTCACCCAGAGAGTGGTGGCTGTGTGGATTGCTCTGCCCCAGAGGGCAGTGGAGGCCCAGTCTCTGGATTCATTTAAGAAAGAGTTGGATAGAGCTCTCAAGGATTGTGGAATCGAGGGTTATGGAGATAAGGCAGGAATAGGATACTGATTAAGGATGATCAACCATGATCATATTGAATGGTGGTGCAGGCTCGAAGGGCAGAATGGCCTACTCCTGCACCTGTTGTCTATTGTCTGTTCGAGTTCTGATTAGTGCCCACTTCTTAGTTGGAGATAGCATTGGTAATTGTACATGTTGCCTGTTCAAGTGTTTGGTTTACTTGTTCCTGTTTTCTGTGTTGACAGTTCCTTATCTTTCAGTGTTATGTTATGCTCTTATTCAAAGTCAATTCTTTTCATCTGTGTGGAGCTGGAACTAACACAAATTGATCACCCGGTGACCTTTATTTCTCTGTAAATACAAAAAGCAACAATCATAGAATTGTTGGAATGATTTAGTTGGAAAACTGACAGCTGCTGAACACACAAATGTTCAGTACCTTTCCAGCTCTTATTTTATGTCCTCTAAAATGATTTAAAATTGCCACCATCACTGGTACGATTATATCAACAATGTTCTAGTCCCAGAAATGTCAATACGTTGGACTTGTTGTTTTCACGAGAGCGGATATAATCTCTCGAATTTTTTGAGCTGATATAATCTGTAGACATTTTTGTGTTCACTTGTTCTGTCTAAGTCATCATAGCTTGTCAAGATATTTTGCCATATTCTGTTTTTAGCTAAATGCCAAGTAACCTTTTGGATTTTTGAAACAACAAATCATTGCAATTTTTCTTTAATTACTTCTCATTTGAATTACATGAACCTTCTATGGATTGCACTATGCATTTTATTTTATTTTATTTCTTGATCAAATTCTGCACTCCTACCTCCATTAATTTTTTTTTTTCAAGAAATAAATTGTATGAACGGCTAATAGATGTTCCATTTGCAAATTTTAAAGTGAATAGATGTCTGTCATCTTCCTCCATGTCTGATGTGGAATGTTAGTTGTCAAGATACTCTCCATTCTAAAAGATGTATTCAGTCTTAAGTGTCAGGAAGATTTTGAATAGAAATAAATCAATGTATATGTAACAGTAAAAAATCAAAATGTTACAGAAGCTTTTAATCTTAAATAAAAATAAAAAATGCTGGAAAACTCAGCAGATCAAGCAACATCTAGGAAGAGAAATAGAGCCAGCAGGTAGAATTTATAATCTCTGTTGTGCAGTGATTGGAGGCAGGGACAGCATTTAATTAGACAGAACAGTGCCTGAAACTCACTGCCTTTCCGACTCAACCAGTCTTAAGTTGAGGCAGGAAGGCTGACGGTCAGACTTCTGCCAATTGGAGCCCATTAGTGCTCTTAACTCATTGGTGGGTGGACCTGAACACAGCAGTAAAACTGTGCAGCCTGCTTTGGGTCTTTGGAGGAGTCCCTCTTTCAAGGCACTCTGCCTGATCAAAAGGTACAACACCAGAAAGAGGAAAGAGCCAATCCCCTGAGTGAATCCATGTGGAAAGGCATCATCACCCTCATCTACAAGCAGAAGGAGGAGAAGGAGGAAATCAGAAATTGGGAGACCAATCTCACTGTTAAATGTGGATTAAAAAATCTTGTCAAAGGTCATTGCAAACCAGGTCAGGTCTGCTCTGGGATCGGTGATTCACCCTGACCAAACCTGTGCTGTACCGGGCAGGAAGATCGCTGAGAGTCTTGCACTCCTCAGGGATATGATCGCCTTTGTGCAGGACAGGGGGGTGGACACCTGCCTCATCAGCCTGGACCAGGAGAAAGCCTTTGACAGGATATCGCATACGTATATGAGAGATGTTCTCTCCAAAATGCAATTGGATCATACTGCTCTACGCCAACATTGTCAGTGCAGTCTCAATCAATGGGTGGGAATCAGACAACTTCCCAGTCAGATCTGGAGTTAGGCAGGGCTGCCCTATCTCTCCTGCCTTGTTCGTGTGCTGCTTAGAGCCGTTTGCCAAGTCCATTAGGAAGGATACAAGCCTGAGAGGGGTGACTATTCCTGGCAGCGGGGGGCCTACAGGTTAAGGCCTCCCTGTACATGGATGACGTCGCCGTTTTCGCTTGGATCCGCTGTCCATGCAGAGACTCGTGTATATGTGACCAGTTCGAACGTGCCTCGGGGGCTAAGGTAAACCGAGACAAGAACAAGGCCATGCTCTTCGGGAACTGGGCCGACCACTCCTCTATCCCCTTCACCGTCAGAACTGACCACCTGAAGGTGCTGGGTATTTGGTTCGGAGGATCTGGGGCGTGCGCCAAGTCTTGGGAGGAGTGTATCAGTAAAGTGAGGCAGAAACTAGGCAGATATGAGAAACGGTCGCTCTCCATCGCGTGTATAAACCTGATCATCAGGTGTGAGGTACTGTCATTGTTGTTATATGTGGCACAGGTCTATTCCCAGAACCTGTGCCGCTGCAGTCACCGGGCCATCTTCCACTTCATGTGGAGATCAAAGATGGACTGGGTCCGAAGGGACACCATATAAAGATCTGGGCAATGGGGGAAAAAACACACCCAATGCCACCCTGATGGCCACCTTTGTGTGTGGCTGCATCAAGCTGTGCATGGATCCCAGATACGCAAACACCAAGTGTCACTATGCACTGAGGTTCTACCTGTTCCCGGTGTTGCAAAGGATGGGCCTGGCCTCGCTGTCGCGGAATGCTCCAAGTAGTTCGACCGTTCCGTATCACCTGTCCTTCGTGGAGAAATTTATGAAGGAAAACACCTTTGACCACAAGTCCATCAGGAAGTGGGCAGCACGTAGTGTCCTTGAGACCCTTCGGGAAAAGGAGAGGGTGGATCCTGTTGAGCAGTTCCCTGGGCAGACTCTCAAAGTCATTTGGCAGAATGCCTCATTGCCAGAACTTTCCAACAAGCACCAAGACATGGCTTGCTGGTGGTGCGAAGGGCTCTGCCAGTGAGATCCTTCATGCACGCCCAGACTCTCTGCCCCACCGCACGCTGCTCTCGAAGCGGCTGTGGAGGGGACGAGACTGTCACACACCTCCTTCTGGAATGTGCCTATGCAAAGGGAGTCTGGAGAGGAATGCAGTGGTGTTTGTCGAGGTTCGCCCCGCGCAGCTCCGTGACACGAGACTCCGTGCTCTATGGTCTGTTCCCTGGGACACACACCGAGACGAACCTCAACTGTGCCTGGGAGATCATCAACTCGGTGAAAGCAGCACTTTGGTCTGCCCGAAACCTGTTGATCTTCCAGCTGAAAGAGTTGACTCCGACTGAGTGTTGCAGACTGGCACATTCCAAGGTCCAGGACTACGTGTTGAGGGACGTGCTGAAGCTTGGGGCAGCTGCCGCCAAGGCGCAATGGGGAAAGACCACCATGTAGCATCTGCCTACCTAAGAAGAACAGGGGGCCCACCCAGTAATTTGGCTCCGCTGATGCCTCAAAGAAACATCTGGATGGTCAACATACAGCCATATATATACGAATGATTCATTCCAATCTCTATATGTAAAGAAATGCAATGTATACATATGAATGGCATCACCAATTATATAGATATCAAAATATTTTTATGAATAAAGTATATTTTTGAAATTTAAAAAAAGAGCCAATCCCCTGCTCTTCCCTTTGGCACTACCCCAAAAAATCATTTTCTCATGACATCTATTCTCAAAAGCCTTCCTGTTGTTACATACCAGTGGCCTGGATCACTACTCAGTCCCAGGCATCCAGAAGATCTTACTCCAGCAACAGCCATGGTCTCTCAAGTGATAGCTGTATAAAAACTATCTGAAAGTAACATGAAGAAATAAAGAAACAAATCTAGACTAATCCAGGAAAAAAGATACATAGTACAAGATGAAGATAGCTGTTTCAATCTAATGTTGTTAAAATCGAGAAGGTTGTAGAATGCTGAACATAACTTAAGATGTTGTCTCTTGCCCTGGATTAGTCTGGTCTTGTTTCTTTCTTCCTTCATATTATAACCAAACAGCATATCAGCAGCAAACAGGAGAAAAACAACCTGTATTTGGAGGAGGAGCAAGATAAAGGGTAAATCAGATAGTGAAGGAGTCACTGTGGGAGCAAGACCCAGAGACGTTGAGATCCAGGTGATAAAGCTGGGAAGTCCAGGCTCTAGGTGTGAGAGGTGGAGAGACCAAGGTCTGGGAATGAATTGCCATTTTGCTGAGGCCAGGAGGAAGAGCCACAGTGAGGAGCAACCTTTCAATCAATGCCTGGAAGGGAAGCAGACAGCATCTCTGTTGCCCTCCGGGTTAGAGTTGGGATGAAGAGGAAGGTTGCAAGGGGACTGGGGAAAGGGGGGGAGGAATAGAGGGCCACAAGAGAGGTGGTGGGGAAGTGTTGCAGGGGAGATAGGGAAGACAGGGATGAAAGGGTGGTGATAGAGGTTTCCGAAGGGTGTTAGAGGCAATAGGGAAAAGGTTGTTGGTAGATGGTGCTGTAAGGACCTGGAGGCTGGACCAAATGGGAGGCTTCAACAGAGCTGGGAGAAGGAGGGAAGAGAGTTGCTATACGGATGTATGGGGAAGAGAGAGGGAAGCCATGGCTGGTGAAAAGGTGGAAGAGAGGGGGAAACTTCAAAGGATGGGTGGTAGGAGAGAGACAGGCAGCAAATGAGGGGAAGAGAGGACGTAACTGCTAAGAATCAAGAATAGCTTCAAACCTGTCAACAAAGGAATACTCAGCTAAGAAATTTTTAAATTGCTGAAGTAATGAATTGCTTACAAATGTATGTGGTATCTGTCTTAAGGCCATCCATGTCACTGTAAGTACCTACATAATTATAAAATTTAAATCTGATATCCAAGATGCAGAGGAAAGGGTAATTACTGCCTTTTTCAGGATATTCCACCTTTGTGAATATGCAGAACATATGTTTAGGATGGTTGATTTTTATGTGTGGAAGTATATGTCAGTTGTTTTGAAAAAACTTGTGTTAACTTATGTCTTGTGCCAATTTGTGTGATTTCTAAGCAATTAATATCTTCCTTGTGTGTAATGATGATGATTTGAGAATGTTGATGAATTCTTTTAATTTTGCTTGTGTGCGCAATTCCACATACCCTTTCAAAAAATAGTCCCTGAAAACTAAAAGGTAGCCTTTGAAAATCTAAAGGGAGTAGTGGAGGATACCACTATTCAATTACGGCAGAACAATCTGAGCCAATGACAATATCATGTTAAATCGGTAGCCACATACACTCAACACACATACTTTGGTTACCTAAGTATTTTTGGGCAGTAACCAGAAGTGGGAACTTGAATTGATGTTTGCAAATTTCTTGACCATGTGACCTGCATGACTTGCCTGCCCCCTGCATTAACCAACTAAGCTATAAGAAAAGCTGTATAATTAGACTGATCAGTGCCATTTCCCTTTGATACTTTGAGGTCCTTTAGTGCATAGTCAGAGTTCCTTGGAAAATAAATGAAAATTTCTTGGCATGGGGTTAATATTTCCAGATGAAAAGGCAATTTTTTTTTTTAACTATTTCTACCTCCCTAACCCTCTAACTGGACTCATCCAACCTTTCTTAGAGATTTGGTGCATATGTGCATTTAGGACATAAGTGTCTATTGAGATTACTCCAACAATTACCTATGCTGATTTGATCTCATAAATATAATAATAGTCTTTTGCATCTATGATATATTTGGTAAAGTGTCCAGAAAACATGATTTGTTGCTGCCTGAGACTGATAAATTCTCCTAAATAATGGGTATTTGCATTTTTAATTTAATTACCCATTCACTTTATCAGCTTGTAAGCCCAACAAAAAATGGTAGGACAGTAAATATGACAAGTGGATTCCAGTGACAAACAGCTTGAAAAGTCTGTTACTGGATATGTTTTCATTTTTGTTATGACATACAGCACAGGAAAGTTATAATATGTATGTAATTTATTATAGACATCCTTTTAAAATTGAAATCTTTTACAAAACTTATGGAATGGAAGTGAAATTGGCAAGCTTAGCATTATTGTTCACCCCTTCCTTTTCCTTTCAAACAAAATAGATTTTTAAAAAGCCAGCAATTCTTCTCAGTAAAAACTAATCTGCAAATAAAATGTTTTAAAAACATCAACCTCTTCTTTCTTTCAGTAGATTTGGTGCAGTCTAGTTTCTTTTATGACTGAATTAATATTCCAGGCAAAGTATGGCATTTGGAGTCAGCATTCTGTATTGGAAGAGGAGTCATTGCTGATTGTTTCCATGCAGTCAATCAGGTTTAAACCAAATCAGTTCTTACCTTTCCGTCTCTATCTCCCTGCCCAGGGCCACTCATGATACTATGGACTTGACTTCCATTGCTATCCCTGGGAGGTTGTCCCCACAACAGTATGCAAAATGGTGTACTTGTTAGAGAGAAGTCAGTTACAAGGGACTGCCACACTACCTACCTTCTGCCTGGTGGTCATCCAGGCCTTTTCTGACTGTTCGTGTGACCACCTCATTGAATATACTGTCTATGATCATCTTAGTAAGTACTCCATATTGAGTTTACCTACACTCTAGCTTTAAAATATAGTTAGCTGGTAGCTGCAGCTGGCACACTTCCTGCATATGTGGCTACCAGAGACACTAGAAGTGTCCATGACTTATTGCAAAATGCAGGAAGCGCATATCAAAGATGCATGCTCTGCTGCCAAGAATTCCCTTTTGATTAAGCTTATTAGTTACTCCCTTTAAAAAATTCTAATTATTGCTAGAGAACTTATTTCACCCCAAACACTCTGTTGCAATGCAAGTCCTGCCCTTAAGTTCGGGAGACCTTACTTCCAATTCTTTACCTCCCTTATGTTACTTTTATTACCTTTATTGTGTTGACCCTAACATTTTCAGTTAAATCCAAATATAGCTACTCATTTAAAAATATAACAAGCTTGGGTATTACTGAGATAAAAGAATAAGGAACCAAAAATAAATGTTACCATAATGAAAGATAAAGTCAGTGTTAACAGTTGTTGAACACATCAGTTTTGTATGATATTCTTATCTGCTATTTTGACATTTACTCATCAAATGATTATTAACTCTTACTCTTAAAATATCAGCATAAACATGTTAAATGTTGAACTTGATCTGATTAAGATCACATGTAATCAAGCAGATAATTAGAGTTAATTATTTAATTGACTTGGTAGATACAAAGGTCAGACTGGTGTTGAGAAGGTGCTGTAAAATTTGCTAAATTTTCTGTATAACCTCAGACTAATAAATGCCCATCTCTCTGCATAAATAGCACTCAAGCATTCAGAGATATTGGAGCTAATTGTAGTTCATTCTCAAGCTGGGGGATGTAATTAATAAACTCCATGTCCACAAATTTATCCTAGTTTGGACTGTTTGGATCAGGATTGATATTGGTGGCTGAGGATGTTTGGCAGAAGATGATTGGAAACTAGGAGTTCTGTTCAGGCAGAAGATTGTAATGAGAGTTTTTTGGAGAAGAATGGTTGAAACCAAGTGCTAAGTGTCAGGAGAAGACTCCTATCAGTGTTTAGTGAAGCTCAACCTTCCAGTTAATGGAAAAGTGAAATGAATATGTGGACATAGGTTATGTCTTTAACAAGTTGTGGCTTCAGCACACTCTCTTCCGACTAGAACCAGCATCCAGTATAAAGTATTCTCAGAGCTGGAACACCTAGAATACGAAGGAAGGTTTGGAAAATATGTTATTATTTATGAATACTTTTTAAAAATGACTTATTAAATGCATATGAGGCGTGGTCAGAGTTGATCAATTTAGAAAGCAGGATGGATATTCGAGAGAAAAATATATAATTGAATTTAATATACTGTATGCAATATTGCAAAAATTCTACTTGAAATTCCTTTTTCCGTGCATTCAATTGTTTAAATTGTTCTAATGTGTTGAACATGGATAGACTTTGTATTAATTGTAATTAGGTTTTCATAAATAATTTTGGAATAGATATCAGAAGCCTTTTTCAAAAAAAACTTGGAAAAACATTAATTCCCAGGCTCTTCCAGGGTTCAAATGGGAATTTTAGAAGCAACACAGAAGGTGGAGGATCCAATGGTAGCATCATTGAGACACCAGATACAAGCCAAAAATGCAATTGTTGCATGGTGTGTGGCCATTGCAACAAGGCCAGAAATTAGTTGGCATTCCTAATTTACCTTGTACTAAATGGTTTGAGGGCACTTAAGTGTCACCTAAAATGTGCTGTGGGTTTGGAATCATACATAGGTCATACGAGGTAAGGATAGCAGATTTCCTTTCCTAAAGAATATGAATGAACAGCTGAGTGGAGTGTGTAAAATTAATTAATTCGCAATAGATTCGACATTTCATAAATCCTTTTACAACCAAGTTGTAAATTCACATCTATTCTGGCTTGGGCAATCTATGCAGAGGTCTCGCTGCAAATGATTGAAACTACAATTCTTATCAGTTGGGTTTTGGGACTGATCCAAACCTTCCTTCAATGATAAATGATTATCTGGCTTGGGAAGGAGTTACAATTAGTTCCAATTTTTCTGAATACTTGAGTGTAATGTATACACGAGATGGACAATCATCAGGCTGAGGTTTTAGAGAAAATTCGACAAGCTTTATAGTGTTGCATAATGCCATCAGAAGTAGATTTTAGTCTAGGGAACATGGTATTTTGCAATAAAGGAGCAAAAAGAGTGGAAAGGTCCAAGTACAGTAGTATTACAGTCTGGAAACTGAACTGCTAAGGTGCTTTCCTCTCAATTAATTGGTATTAGCAGAATCTGAACAAGTTAGGTGATGAGATGTCATGCATTTTCTATATATGTATATTGGATCAAATTATGAGATCCATGTTATAACTTACGAAATATGATGAAGTGATATTGCAATGAAGCTCTTTACACCAGAACATAACAACCAAAAGAAATGTATGCTGAGTAATGGAGATACCAAAGTAACATACACACAAATGAGTAGAGAATTGTCACTATTACCGTGAGAACAGAAAACCACCAGCAAATATGTGTAGGTTGACTAAACGTGCAAGATGAGGAAGATAAAATAAGATTCATTGGTTAACATAGTGAGATAAAACAGTGGAAGGTGAGAAAATCCAGCGCAATTTCTGGATGTGGATCTAGAAGTGAACATAAACTTAGGAAAAGAACACAAACTTGTGAAAGGAATTCGATGAAAGGAGGGAGAGAGTTTGTAGTAGTCCCAGTCGAAAGAGGAGGGTGAGTAGTCATTATCATTTGACAATAGCAAGGAAAATGGAACTACTGGGAGTGTGATGAGAAGTAGAAGCTCATATGATCAAGAAGTTTTAGTGGCTACAAACAAATCAGAAGATAAATTAATAAAGAATTCCAAACAAAAAGAGTTGGAGAGCTGGAAAGAATTCCGTATTTACACAAAGGTGACAGAACACAGCTAGGCTTATCATGCACTAAAAATTAATAGAGAACTGTGTTTGCTGGAAATATGAAACGAGAACAGAAATTGCTGGGAAAAACTCAGCAGATCTAGCAGCATCTGTGGAGAGAAAACAGTCAACATTTTGGATCAAGATCTGAAGAAGGGTCACTAGACTCAAAACATTAATTCTGTTTTCTCTTCTACATATATGCTGCCAGATCTTCTGAGTTTCCTAGAAATTTCTGATTTTGTTTCTTTATCATACAGATGGATATGCACAGGAAAAATACTCGCTGAATGATGTGAATATAAGGTTAACATCAGACTAATGTTTGGAATTTCAAAAGGAAATGTTATGATCAAGATTTTAGACTAATTCCCCTATTATCTCATTTGGAGGTGCCGGCGTTGGACTGGCATGTACAACGTTAAAAATCACACACCAGGTTAAAGTCCAACAGGTCTATTTGGAAGCACTAGCTTTTGGAGCACTATTACAGGAGAGATGACATTGAAGACATTCTTAGCTTTTTTAGCTGTATACTGCTGGGAGTGTAAGTCATATTTATTATAAAAGCTGTATTTCTGCAAGGTAAACTTTCAAAGGGAAGTACATTTGAAGCCGCTTTCAAAAAGTAGGTGATCTCAAAGGGAAGCTGTGGAAATTGAACATTTCATGCAGCGGGGGTTTGTTTTTTCTCAGTTAGGTCTATCTTGCTGCATTTCTTTAAGTTTAAAGCAAACTGAGCAATGTTCTATCAGTATCACAGAGAATCTGGCAGGCATCTTTATTACGTATGTTGCTGATGTTTTGTAGCAAAGTGCTCAAATTCTGTAGAAATGTGGAAAAAGAAGATTTAAAGGGACTTTAAGATTGGAAGTCTGGCTTTGGGGTTCTTTGGGATTAGACATTAAGCAGAATAGATGAGGAGGAACTTTGGATCAACAATCCTACTTGGAAATGTTAATTATATCCTAATAAATCAAGCCAAGTGCTTCATAGAAAAATGATTATGCACCCAGGAATTAAACAGAAACATTTGAGAAGTTTGCTTAGACATTTAAACTGATTTTACACTCAGGCTAGCTCCAGTGGTAGATATAACAAGTTGGAACTGAATGCAGCAAACGTTTTATTAATCAGCACCTATGGGATCAGGAGTGTGCTGGTTGATAAAGTATTCCAGTTGATCAAGAGTAATAGAAACACAAAGCAGGGGGTATACCCATCATTGTTATACTTTATTTATAGCATAAATCACTTAAATAATAATGCAACTTTGACTTAATCAAAACTTATCGGCTGACTTCTCATGTACACCCTAAACTGACTACTTAGATGTCATGGAGATTGCAATAGTACAGTAAACTTCCAGTATTTGATGTATTTCGTTTTTGCCAGTTTTTTTCAATACTGCCAGTTCATAAGATACTGTTTAAAACAAAGTTTGCTGTACTGTGATGAAACATGATACTGTTCAAGAAGTCATGAGAGAAAATAAAAAAAATTTAAATTAAATTCATAAAAATGCAAGTTTCCTGCCTGCAACAACCCAGGAGGTATGAAGCTAATTTTATTTTTCGCATTGCTTCACATTGTCAATCATTTGGATGGCTATTTGAGTATGATGGAGTTTATCATATTCTTGTTGGTAAAGTATAATAACCATTGCTGAAAGATGAGAAGCTGAAGATTTTCATCTTGCACTTATCAGAACTACCAAGCAAGAAATAAACTTGATCAAAGGGATACCATTTTATACAGAATGAGAAGTGAGTGCTGATTGGTTGGGCTATCTTTGGCATGAGGCAATAAAAACAGTTTACTGTCAACCTTAATTCTCAGACTAGGCAGGTAGATCCTGATTGGTCAAAGTTTTACCACCAGGATAAGGCACAATTTTTTTTTATCCTTGAAAAAGATACAAGATATAAACAAATTCCTTTTGCCTACACAAAACAGGATTCCTGAGTATCTACGAGCATAGCTTCCAGCACATGCAAAAGCATTGTATTGTGAGCCCGACTGATGATCTTAAATTATTTTCCAGCGTAACTCGTAGCACAGTCTGTTATTTAATAAAATGATTTCCAATGGCAGAGTTCCTTCTAATAGTGGATATATTTTTCCATTATTAGATGCAATACTTATCCACCATTAGATGTGATTCTAGCTCTACTAGACATGCTGGGTAGTTGTAGCATTTTCTGTTTGTATTTCAGATTTCTGGAAAATCCAATATTTTGTTTTTGTAAACAAGTAGCTGATTCAATGTGTTGCGTAGATTAGTAATTTGTATCCCTTCTTTTCAGGATACCTGTTATGGTCATGTTAAGTACCAATTTTTACAGAAATAGCTAGACCAAATTATTAATATGCGTCTTAGAAATTTTGATAAAAATGAATTATTTCTGAGTGATTAAATTCCTTGAACCTTTCAGGGGTAGTAGAAGTCTAATAATTTTAAGGCAAAATCAATTGGTTATGTTGCCGGTATGTTTAAAAAAAGTTTTAAGTAGGCTATTTATGCTATACAGGAGTGAATAGTATGTTGAAGTTAATTTGACTGATTCTTAAGCTGAAGGTACAACTGTCACTGTTTTATGCCACTAAATTGCCTCAATTTATAAAACAATAACAATAGCTTTGAGTCCAACTGCATATAGTGTTTAGTTGTTGTACAGATTTAATGTGTTTTTCCATAATATAAAACTCAAAATAAATGATGTATGCTACAATAATCAAACTCATTAGCTTTGTTGCACAGAGCTTTCTGTTCTCTGCTATACACCTAAGGGTGTTGTTAACAACAGCTACAACAATTTTTAATTTCTAGCTTCTTCTGTCTGTGACAATGATGATTTTTTTTCCTAATCTTAACCAATAGCTTAAGTTAATTTGCCACTACACATTTTGAATTTCTAATATAACATATGAGCGATAAGATTTTTGAATGTTATGCTATTTTCCCCAAAACCTGCTGTACAATTTCTAGGTATTTTTAAACACTTAAACAATAACTTCACTTTTAGAATGAAATTCACAATATTCTCTTTTGGACATTTCTGTATTGCTAACAAGTAGAACAGAATGAATCAGCTTATTTGGATCAAGAATATATGATGAGGTTTCAAAACATCAAATTGTATATTCATGCTGACCTATTGAAAGATTCACTGAATGTTAGATGCGTGGGCCTCAGTATCCAGGCTGCAGCTGATAGTTGGACATCTGACAAAATTGGACACTAGAAGCGTATCGTACACCAGGAGAGGAGTTAACATCAGAAGGAGATCTGACATTAGAAGAAATGACAGCAGGAAGAGTTTGTAGGGTGGGGGAGAGAGGAAGTGATATTGAGTATTGAAAATCGAAAATCTATTTGACAGCGAAAGCCAATATTGTAAGGTTTGGAAGGGTGGGGTGCAGACACCAGAGGAGTTGTGAACATTGATAGAATATTTTCACGATCAGGAAACAAAACATTGGAAGGAGATTTGGACTATTGAAGGAGACTCTATCCAAGTAGGGAGTGGACATCAGGAAGGAAACTAAAATTAGAAAGGGCTCCATTCTTGGCTTGAGATCAGATACCGGGAAAGTGAACATCTTGAGAAAGAGTAGATAGTGAGAGGAGATTGTACATCAAAAATGATTTGACCAAGGAGTGGAAATGGTCGTGGGAGAAGATCACATGCAGAACACAAAGTGTTGGAAACCTTACCTTCTCCTTTCAACTACTGTCTCCTCTCTGCAGTTGCCGGGTTCACCAGGGGATCTGTGTTAAATGTAAAATAGATCATAAATATGATTCATGCAAGTTCAACAAAATACTGGAAATTGAACCAGTTTCTGGATAACACGTCAATTGCCCACTCAAACCTATCTAGTTGGCATGTTGAAATGTGTTTCTAATTTTTAAAAATATGTTTTAAACTCCGAACCCTAAATCCAAGGCATCAAATTTTATCCTTGGTAAGAATACAGGACAGATTTATAGAATCATACCAGTGATAAGTGGCTTGTTATGTGGAAAAACTGAAGAACTGGGGTTGTTTGCTTTAGAGCAGCAGAATGTTATGGTGAGATTTAATAAAGGTATTGAAAATGATAAAGTGTTATGATTGAGTGAAATAAGGAAAAGCAGGCAAAAGAACCAGAAGGGATACCAGGAGAATGTTTTCTTACACAAGAAATTATGATGATCTGGAATTATTGCCTGAATGAATCTGCTTCCATTATTCTATGGTAATTATTTAAAAGTTTGATCTTCAAACTATATTTGGACTTTTACCTGAAAAGGAAAATAATTTAGAGCTATGGGAAAACAATAGGAGAGCAGGACTGAATGAATAGCTATTTCAAACTGCTAGCACAAACAAGATAGGCCCAATAAACACCTCCAGTGCTGTATAATTCTTCATTTTTATGTTAGATACTTCACAGGTTAGACCATAAGACACAGGAATGGAAGCAAGGCCATTCAGCCCATTGAGTTCATTCCGCCATTTAATCATGGCTGATGTGTGTTTCAATTCCACTTACCCGCACTCTCCCCATAGCCCTTAATTCCGAGCAAGATCAAGAATTTATCAATCTCTGACTTGAAGACACCCAATGTCCCGGCCTCCTGCGCTCCGTGGCAATGAATTCCACAGGCCCACCACTCTCTGGCTGAAGAAATGTCTCCTCATTTTTGTTCTAAATTATCCCCTCTAATTTTAAGGCTGTGCCCACAGGTCCTAGTCTCCCTGTCTAATGGAAACATCTTCCCAGCGTCCACCCTTTTTAAGCCATGCACTATTTTGTACCTTTCTATTAGATCTCCCCTAAATCTTCTAAACTGAAATGAATACAATCCCAGGGACCTCAGTCGCATATCTTACGTTAGGTCTACCATTCCAGGGAGCATCAGTGTGAATCTCCACTGGACACGCTGCAGTACCAGTATGTCCTTCCTGAGGTGTGGGGCCCAAAATTGGACACCGTATTTCAAATGGGGCCTAACCAGAGCTTTATGAATTCTCAGAAGCATGTCGCTGCTTTTATATTCAACCCTCTTGAGATAAATGATAACATTTGCTTTCTTAACCACGACTCAACCTGCAAATCAACCTTTCAAGAATCCTGGACTAGCATTCCCAGATCCCTTTGTACGTTGGTTTTGTGTATTTTCTCACCATTTTAAAAAAAAAATGTCCATGCCTGTATTGTTTTTTCTAAAGTTCAAGACCTCGCACTTGCTCATGTTGAAAAAAACCGGTTCACTTGTTTGGTTACAAAGATTTATGGAATAAGAGGAGTAGCCGCCAGATGATATACTAAATCAGTACATGTTCTTTCGTCACTCAGATGTGGATCTGAATTTCACCCAGATTTATTAAGAATGAAGTTCTCTTTTCTTAGAAGCAGTTAAAACTGAAGTATAGAAGTAGGGCAAAATAGTGATAGTCTTATACGTAGTTCACCATCTCTGGAATTCTTTATAAAATATGCAAAAAGAGCCTCAATGGACCAGAGTTTTCAGTTGTTGGTAGTGCTTGTGACTCTGAGGAGATGTATTTCTTTTCAGTTCACTCCTACTGGCACCTACCTGATAATGTAGAAGATTGCCTGCCTATGTCCTTCCCACAAATAAGCAGAACAAAGTTAACCTGACCAGTTACCAATCTCTAACAAAACAAAACTGAAATTGCTGGAGAAACTCAGCAGGTTTGGCAGCATCTGTAGTATGAAAACAGAGTTAACATTTTCAATCCATTGACTCTTCATCAGAACTGATAGTAGTAGGAAACATAGTATTTATGCTGAAAGGGAAGAAAGAGAGGTGAACGGATGGTGGAGACAGAGCCCAGAGCAAGACATGAAAAGAGTAGGTAAACAAGGAGATTATGGATAGAAGAAAATCTGAATAAGTGATCATGAAGACTAGGAGTGAGAAAATGGGTTAGCTGTTCTAAATGCAACCCAAATGATGTGATAATGGGCCTAGGAGTACATGGGAATGTATGACTGTGCTAAAACCAACCCATGTCATAACTGGACTGGGTGTGGTGTGGGTTAAAAAAGAACATGAAAGAATGGAATCTACAGTTATTGAACTTGATGTTGAGTCCTAGAGATTGCAGGGACCCAAGCAAGAAATGAATTGTTATTCTTTAAGCTGGCAGTGAGGCTCGCTGAAATACTGCAACAGGCTCCAACAGAAATGTTGCCATGGAGACATGTGGTGTGTTGAAGTGGCAGGCAATTGAAAGCTCAGGATCATGTTTGCAGACAGAGTGTAGGTGTCCTGCAAAGTGGTCACCCAACCTATGTTTCATCTCCCCAGTGTAGAGGAGACCACATTGTACACAGTGAATACAGTAGATTAGATTGAATGAAGTACAAATAAATAGTTTCCTCGGGAAGCTGTGTCTGGGGCCTTGGATGGGAGGAGGTAAATAGGCAAGTATTAAACCTTTTGCAATTGCATGACAAGGTGCGTGGAGGTGTGAGGAAATGTTGGGAATGGAGGAGGAGCTACCCAGAGTGTCCCAGAAGGAATGGTCCCTGAAGAATGCTAATGAGTTGAGAGGGGAATGTGTGTCTGGTTATCACATTACAGGTGACAAAAATGGTGGCTTATGATTCTTTGGGTATTTCAAGCCCACACTTACCAGCCCACCAGCCTCTGCATCCAATCATTGTTGAGGGAGGGAAGAAAAGTTGGGAGAGCAAAAGTGTGGGAGAAGGGTGGAAAATGGCTAAAAGCCCCGTTGACCATGGTAGTGGGAAATCATCCATTGAGGGAAAAGGTGCATATTTCTGAGGCCCCCGCTGTGGATGGTGGCGTCATTAGAACAGATGTGATGGAGATAGAGAAATTGGGAGAAGCAAACTGAGTCCTTACAGGAAGCAGTGAGAAAGGATGTATAGTAGAGGTGACTGTGGGAGTTGTTGGGCTTCCAGTGTACATCGATGGCCAGTCTTTCCCTCGAAGTGGAAACAGCTGTCGAGGAGGGGAAGAGAGGAATCAGATGGACCAGGTAAAGGTGAAAGCAGGGTGGAAATTGCAAGTGAAATTGATAAATTTTTCCAATTCTGAACAAGAGAAGGAAGCAGCACCGATTATGTCATTAATGTACTGGAGAAAGAGTTGTGGGAAGCAACCTGAGTTAGATTGGAATAAGGAATGTTCCACATACCCCACAAAGGAACAGGCATAACTGGAGCCCATATGGGTACCCACAGCCACACTATGGACCTGAGGAAACTGAGAGGAGTTCAAGAGGAAGTTGTTCAAAGTGAGGATGAACTCAGCTAACTGGGGTAGGGTGGTTGTGGTGTATGGATTGGTTTAGACTGTCTTTCCAGGAAGAAGCAGACCATCCTGATGGGGATGGATGTGTAAAGGGATTGCATGTCCATGGTGAAGAAGAGGCAGCTGCTGCCTGCAAACTGGAAATATTGAAACTGACGTAAAGTGCATGCATGTAAATGGAGAGGGACTGTACAAGGAGAGAAGAAATAGAGTCGATGTAGGATGAAATAACAGCGGGGTAGGAACAGGCAATCCTGTTTGTGGATTTTGGGGAGAAGGTAGAAGTGGGCTGTATGGGATTGGGGGTCTGTGAACTGAGAGTCTGTCGAACAGGGGGAGATCCCCAATTGAGATGAGGTTAGTGACAGTCACGGAAATAATGGTCTCATGCTCGATGGTGGGGCCATGGTCTAGGGGTGATAGGAGGAGGTGTCCAAGAGCTGGTGTTCAGCTTGCACAAGGTAGAGGTCAGACAACAACAACCCCACCCCAGCTGATAGCCTGATGATAAAATCAGGGTTGGATCTCAGAGCATGGAGTGCAGTCAGTTCAGAAGGAGGTAGTTTCAAATGGCTAAGGGGGTGGGTCGAGAAATTAAGTTGACTGATGTCACATTGACAATTCTCAATGAACAGTTAAGTGCAGTTGTTTCATTTTATTAATTGTTTTTATTCCTTTGAAAATCTGTAAACTGATTACATCATTCTTACCCTCAAGTTACTGAATTAGCAATACCTGCCTCACAGCTGCCCCATTTAGGTTCCATCAGTTATCTCATCACAGTCTTGATCCAAACATCAACAAAAGGTGTAACTGTTAGAGGAGAAATGATTTACAACCCGCAATATCAGTGCAACAAGGAGCCCCAGCAAATTTTCGCTTATTGGAGATCCAAGGAAAAGCCCTCTAGTATCTGAAGTTATACCTGACATAAGATTGTGGGAGAGATTTATAGCTGTAAAGAGAGAAAACTCAACCATTTCCATCATTGTTTTATAGCACATTTTCAGTATCTCATGAAAGGACAGTGTCACAAATCCGAGAGGGAATATAGAAAGAAAAAGTGTGGAAGGGGATTTGTTAGAGGGGTGCTTTTAAACATTCTTTAAAAAAATCTATTGACATTGCTGATATCAAGAATATCCAGTATTGCCAGTTATTAAAGACTGTCTCTGTCTCTGAATTACAGCTGCAGCTGTGTCACTGGGGAGGTGTGAAATGAAGGCCAGCAATTCCCGATAGAGAGGGAGAGAAAACTGGAGGGAGAACCTGCATCTTCATTTGTAAATACAGAGGAGTATTGGGGTCAGGTCATCCACTCATGGCTTGGGATGTTCTATAAAACACAGAAATCAAACTGGTCCAGGGTAGAAAATTACATAAAAGGAAAAATCTTACCCTTCAATTGTCTTTTTCAGGCGTACCTTAGAATATTTAGTAAAGATAGCATTGCCAGATCCAGTGATATAAGTTATTTACACCTTAGGGCATGGTTTGGGACACAGGGATGAAAAGTTTAAAATAGGTTTACTGTGGTAGTCTTTATTCAGCAGTACACTAAGAAAATATCTTCTGGAGTCCCACTCCAGGCATTTGTCTACACTTCTGGATTGATTCTTCAGTTTAATACCAAGGGACAACACTATAGGAGGAGGGAGGTGGTGGCACCGTCATAATGTAACTGGACTCTCAATCCAGAGTACCAGACTAATGTTCTTAGGACATGGCAGATAAAATTTGAATTCTGTGAGACCTGAAATGAAAAGCTAACCTAATGCCTGTAATGTAGCCATTATCGGTCATAATAAAAATCCATCTGACTCATGAATGCCTTTTTAAGAAGAAAATCTGCCTATCATCTCTTGCCTACATGTGATTCCAGTTCCACAGCAATATGATTGACTCTTAACTGCTATCTGAAATGGCTTGACAAGCTACTGGTATCAAATTGCTACAAACCAAAAACAGAAAGGAAACTAGACTAACTGCCCAGCTTCTCCCCAAGCACCAGAAACCACAAACTCCGTCCCATTCATTCTGCAAAGTCCTGTGTACTAACATCTGGAGGCTTCTTCAAACATGGGAGTGCTGTCCCACAGACTGGTGAAGCAACAGCCTGAATATCATACTCACCATGTTAAACCTTTATAGACACCATCATCCCTGGATATGTCCTGTTCCACTAACCGCCTGAGTTGCCATTGCAGTGGTATACAGTCAGCAGGGAATTGGCCTAAGAATCTTCAGTATTAACTCTGGGCACATGAAGTCTCAAGACATCAAGTGAAACATGAGCAAAGGAACCTCCTGCTCTGTCACCAAGAGGCACTTAGTAACACAATTGACTGAGCTGACTAGGTGCTAAAGGGCATAACTGCTAGACTTAATTCTACAACAAGTGGTGAAGAAAAGTCTGTCTTGATTTAATTCTCACCAATCTAGCTGTCACGAGTGTCTATCCATGACAATACTGGTAGGATTCATTATGGAGACAAAGTCCAGTCTTCACACTGAAGATGCACTCAATCTTGTGTGGTACTATCACCATGCTAAATGATAGAAGTTTTGAACATTCTAGCAACTTGAGACTCAGAATCTATGAGATGGTGTGGGCAATCAGCAGCAGAGTAGTATTCAACCAGAATTTCTAATCTCTTAGCCTGGCAAATCCGGACCAATGAAGAAGAATGCCTGTAGCACCAGGCATACTGAAAGAGGAGGTATCAATATGACAAAACTACTTGCATGCCTGAACCAAAAGAGCAGAATTGAGCCATTCGCCCAACAAGGCTGCTCCGCCAGTTGATCATGGCTGATATGTTTCTCAACCCCATTCTCCTGCCTTCTTCCCATAACTTTTGATCCCCTTATTAATCTGCCTAACATACGATGAATGACTGAGGATCCTGGGATTGTATTCATTAGAGTTTAGAAGGTTGAGGAGAGATCTAATAGAAACTTAAAAGTCTAATGCATGGCTTAGAAAGGGTAGATGCAAGGAATTTGTTTCCGTTAGGCGAGGATACTAGGACCCATGCGCGCCGCTTTCGAATTAGAGGGGGTCAATTTAGAACGGAAATGAGACATTTCTTCAGCCAGAGAGTTGTGGGCCTGTGGAATTCATTGCCACGGAGCGCAGTGGAGGGTGGGACGTTAGATATCTTCAAGGCAGCGATTGATAAATACTTGATCTCGCAAGGAATTAAGGGCTACGGGGAGAGTGCAGGTAAGTGGCATTGAAATGCCCATCAGCCATGATTAAATGATGGAGTGGACTTGATAGGCCGAATGTCCTTACTTCCACTTCTATGTTTTATGGTCTTTATCAAGAACCTATCTATCTCTGTTTAAATATGTTCACTGACTTGCTCTCCACAGCCCTTTTTGGCAATGAGTTCCACAGATTCACCAAACTCAGGCTGAAGAAATTCCTTTTCTTCATAGTTCTGAATGGTCTGCCTTCACTCTGAGGCTGTGCTGTCATGTCCTATTATTTCTTACCAGAAGAAACATGTTCTCCATATCCATTCTACCCAAGCCTCCGTATTATGTAAACTTCAATCAGCTCCCCCTTAACCTTCTAAACGCCATCGAGTACAGACCCATTGTCTTCAAGTGTTCCTCATATGGCAAGCCTTTTATCCCAGAATCATTCTTGTAATGCTCCTCTGGACCCCCGCTCCAATACCAGCACATCCTTCCATAGATACAGGACCCAAAACCACCTTCAACATTCCAAATGCAATCTGACCAGAGCCTTATACAGCCTCAGCAGTACACTTCTGTTCTTGTGTTCTAGCCCTCTTGAAATGAGTATTAATGTTACATTTGTTTTGCTAACTGCCAACTGAACCTGCATATTAACGTTTAAACAAAACTAAACTCTGGACTCCCAAGTCCCTTTGTGCTTCAGATTTCAGAAGCATTTCCCCATTTGGAAATCGTCTGGGCCTCTATTCTTCCTACAAAGTGTGTGACCTCACACTTTTCCACATTGCATTCCATCTGCCACTTCTTTGCCCACTCTCCAAGCCTGCCCAAGTCCTTCTGCAGCATCCTTGCTTCCTCAGCACTATCTGCCCCTCCACCTAGCTTTGTGCCATCTGCTAATTTAGCAACCATGCCCTCAGTTCCCTTTATCCAGCTCGTGAATGTACAATGTGAATAATTGTAGTCCCTGCTGAGCTCCACTACTCACTAGCTGCCATCACAGGAAAGATCTCTTTATACTTACTCTGTGTCTTCTGCCAGTCAGCCAATCCTCTATCCATGCCAGTATGTTGCCCCTAATTATAGGGGCTCTTATGCTATTCAGCAGCTTCAGTGCAACACTTTGTCAAAGGCCTTCTGGAAATTCAAATTGAACATATCCACTGATTGTCTTTTGTCTAATTTGCTCGTTACCTCCTCAAAGAATTCTAGCAAATCATACCAACGACTGAAACCCATTGAGTTTGCACCATTCATAGAACGTGGGAATCACTGGTCAGCTAGCATTTATTGCCTGTCCCTAGTTGCCCTTGCAAAGATAATGGTGAGCTGCCTTCCTGAACCACTGCAGTTCATGTGCTGTAGGTTGACCCTCAGTGACCTTAGGGAGGAAATTCCAGGATCTTGACCCAGCAACGTTGAAGGAATATATATTTCCACGTCAGGATAGTGCACGGAATGGAGAAGAACTTGCTGGTCGCCCCAAGTATCTGCAGCTCTTGGCTTTTTAAATGGATGTGGTCATGTGTGTGAAAGATGCTGTCTGAGGATCTTTGGTTAATTTCTACAGTTTAGATAGTACACACTGCTGCTACAGAGCATTGGTGGTGGAGGGAGTGGATGTGGTGCCAATAAAGCAGGCTGCTTTGTTCTGGCTGGTGTCAAGTTTCTTGAATTTCGTTAGAATTGTGCTCGTTCAGGCAAGTGGTGACTATTCCATCACACTCCTGACTTGTGCCATGTAGATGATGGACAGGCTTTGATGAGTTGGAAGTGAGTTCCTTGCCAAAGTACTCCTATCCTCTGACCAGGTGTTGTAGCCACTAGTTATGTGACGAGTCCAATTGAGTTTCCAGTCAATGGTAACCTCAACGATGTTGGTAGATGGAGATGCAGTGATGATAACATCACTGAATATTAAGATGCCGGAGTTAAATTGCCTTTTAATGGAGTGGAAATTTGTCAAGATAAGTGGTGTGTGAAAGATTAATTATGAATTTGTTTTTAAAAAACAACCAACTGGAGAGATAACAGGTTGCAATATGATGAAATATACAATGGATTCTCAGGACATGTTCCAAAAAGGAATAAAACAAGTGGAATCAAGGAAAGTAACAGCATAGGTGGAATGTTGGCTGACAGAGTAAATGATGTTACTTGAGCCAAAAAAATGCATTTCAAGCACCACTACTATGCCCAACTTTTATTCTCAATGCTCATAAGTATTCTATTCCATTTTCCAGCAGTTTATTGCCTTGGCATCGCAAGTGTACATCCAACTACTACATAAATGTTCTGAGGGTTTCAGGTTCTAGTGTGTTTACAGACAGTGAATTCCAGATTCTCACCAACCTCCTGAGTGAAAAGGTATCTTCCTCACATCCCCTCTAAACTTCCTCCTCCTTACTTTAAATCTATGCCTCTGGTCATTATTTCTCCACCACAGGAAAAAGTTTCTTCCTGTCTTGCCTGTCTGTGCCCCTCAATTTTATGCATAACCTCAGTCCCCCTCAAAAGAAAACAACTCCAGCCTAACCAAACTCTCTTCATAACTGAAACCCTCCAGCCCAGCCAACATCCTGACAAATCACCTCTGCGCCATTTCCGGTGCAATCGTAGCCCTCATGAAATGTGGATTCCAAAACTGCACAAATATCCCACTATGGGAGAATCCAGCACATCAGCGTAAGGTGAAAGGCTGAAGCACTACAACCATAAATACCAAATGGATGATTCATTCCCTCTCCTGAAGTTTCTATCATCACAACTGACTGTATTACTTTTTGTATATCCAGAAATATTATCACACACACCCAAAAATGGTCTTTGAGAACATTCTGGCTATAGTACTGAAGACTTGCGTTTCAGAATAGCTATATGCCCCTAGCAAAGCTGGTCTAGTACAGCTACAACATGCACATCTACTGGTCAATGTGAAAAATTGTCCAAGTATATTCTGTCTTCACAGAACAAATTCAACCTGACCAATGACTGCTCCATCAGTCTACTGTCAATCATCTGCAAAGTGAGGAGAAGAGCCTCAAAATTGATATCAAGCAGCATTTGCAAAGGAATAATCTGCTTACTGATGCTCAGTTCAGTACTGCTAGGGCCACTCAGCTCCTGACCTCATTACCATCTTGATCCAAACATGGACAAAAGATATGAACTCCAGAGTTGAAGTGAAAGTGACTGCCCTTTACATCTTTGCAGGATTTAACTTAATATGAAATCATGAAGACCTAGCAAAAGTCGAGTCAGTAGGAATTGGCAGGGAACTGTCTGCTGTTTGGAGTGATATCTAACATAAAGGAATGGGTATGGTTGTTATAGGTCACCTCAGGATTGCAGAGGTTCCTCATGTCCAAGTATTTCACCTGCTTCAATGACCTTTCCTATGTCAGAAAGTCAGTGGTGGGGTTGTTGCTGATGATTGCACCATTCACAACTCCTCAGCTACTGAAGCATTGTGTATTCATATGCAGCAAGACCTGGACAACATCCAGGCTTGGGCTGATAAATGGCAAGTAACATTCTGCCACACAAATGCCAATTAATAACTATCTGCAACAAGAGAGAATTTAACCAATGTCCCTTGACATTGAATGGCATTACCATTGCTAAATCATTCATTGTCAATATCCTGGGGGCTACCATTGACAGGAAACTGATATAGGCCAGTCCTCAATACTATGACTACAATGGAAGGTTAGAGGTTAGGAATGCTGCAGCAAATAACTCACCTTTTGTCCCCAAAAACCTGTCCACCATCCACAAGGCACAAGACAGGAGTAGTTCCAATAGCATTTACAAAGTTCATCACCATCCAGTACAAAACAATCCATTTGATTAGCACTCCATCCTTCACTTGTAGCATTCACTCCCTTCATCACCAATGCTCAGTAATTTAAGTGTGTACCATTGGAAAAAATCCACTGCAGTAACTCACTAAGATTTATCTGATAGTACCATCCAAACCCAAAATCTTTGCCATTTAGAAAGACAAGGATAGCATGAATATGGGAATGCCAACACCTGCAAGTTGTACTCTATTCATTCACTGTTGTTGTCAAAATCCTGGATCCCTTCATCCAAATGACTGCAATGTTTAAAGGAGTCAGCTCACCATCAAGGGTAATTAGGAATGGGGAACAAATACTGGCCTAGCCAGTGACACCCATATCCCATTAACAATTTTTAAAATACTGCTCAAGTTCTCTTAAGACAAATCATTTATCTCTGAAAGTAATCTAGTAACCAGTGTCTGAACAGTCTCTAGTGCAATGACATCCCTCCTCAAAACTGCACTCAATACTGCAGGTATGACCTCTAATGTCTTGTACAGTTGCAGCAACACTTTTCTACTTTTATTCTATTTTCCTTTAGCAATAAATGTCTGTCTTATTACTGCTGTACTGGTATATTAGTTTTCTGCAATTTGTGCATTAAGCCACAGATTCCTCTGTACTGAAGCACCCTTAAATTTATCTACATTTGGATAATAAGTTACCTTTTTATTCTTCTGACCAAAATGGATAACCTCACTTATCCACATTAAATTCCATCTGCCAATTTTGGCCCAAGAACCTAACCAATCCATATCCAATTGTACATTTTTAATTTCTTTCTTGCAACTTACTTTCCCACCTATTTTAATGTCATCTGCAAATTTGACTCCAGTACTTTCCATTGCTGCATCCAAGTCATGAATATAAATTGTAAATATTTGGGGCCCATGGACCAAATCCTGTGGCACATCTTGCCAACCAGAAAATGACCAATTAACCCAGATTTTCTTCTTTCTGTCAGTAGGGTGTCCTCAATCAAAATTAATAAATTCCCCCAAACCTTAGTTCCTATTTTGTCTTCTATTTATAAGAGTCACACTTCTTCCTTAATTAGTTTTAATTTTACTCATGCTGCTTATATTTCATTTTTACCTATTGAAGAGGAGCATAAGAACTTAAGAAATAGGAGCAGAGTAGGCTTTTCAGCTTCACGCAAAATCATGGCTAATCTGCCTAGGACTCAAATCCGTTTTCATGTCAACTTAGCACAGCTATCAATTTCCTGATATTTCAAAATATGTCTACCTCCATTTAAATCTATCCTTCACAACTCTTAAGGGTAGATGAGGAGGAACAGTAACTCATCTTCCACGTAGGTACCTTACAGCCATCAGGACTCAATACTGAGTTTAACAGTACATGAACAGCTTCCTCCATGTCAGTTACTTACTCCTAGATCCTGCTTTGAATGGGTTGCTCCCAACACAGCCGACCCATTTTCAATCATTTACACTTCTTGTCAGCACCCTGCCCAGCAATTTTGTCTTTATTTGCCTACTGTAGGGGTTGTAATGAGGTCAGCCAGCTAGACCACATAGAATATGAGATTCCAGATTGGGGCTGTTAATCTGATCCAATCGGGAAGACTGAGCTGACATAAAACGATAAATGTCAAGGATATTGGATCCTTGAATGCCTGACTCAGTGAGAGACAGCACTGTTTTCAAAGGCTATGCATTTGTGAATAAAGTGTGATTGGCAATGGGATGCCAGCCTCTGAATTATTTCACCTATCCCTTTTTCTCCTGTCTTTGGGCAGTGTCTTCTTGTACTCTATTCACCCAGCTTCTTCCATCAACATAAATACTAGCCTTTATAAACCATTTTCAGTTCTGATGAAGGCTCACTAGACTCAAAACATTATTTCTGTTTTTCTCTGTACAGATACTGCTAGATCTGCTGGGTTTCTCTCACACTTTCTGTTGTTGTATTTTTTTTAAAACATAGGGACCAAAACTGTACACAGTATTCTAGATGCAGCCTCACCAACAACCTGTACAGTTGTAACAAGAATTCCCTGTTTTTAAACTCCAATAGCTAGTAATAAAAGCCAAAATTCCATTGGCCTTGACAAAGCTTTGACAGAGGGTCAGTTAGACTCGAAATGTCACCTCTCTTTTCTCTCCTTACAGATGCTGCCAGACCTCCTGAGATTTTCCAGCATTTTCACTTTTGGTTCCAAAATTCCATTTGCCTGTTTACTGCATTGCATACTAACCTTTTTGTTTCATGAACAAGAACACCCAGATTCCTTTCTGCTATACTTTTTTGGAGTCTCTTTGTTAAATAATTTTCTCCCTTTTGATTCTTCCTACCAAATGCAGTTTCCTACATTAAACCTCACAAGTTCCTACATTAAACTCCATATGCCAAGTTGTTACACACTCATTCAGCTTATCCATGTCCACTTTTAGGTTCCTTATGTAATCATCACAACATGGCTTCCCATCTGTTTTATATCATTAATAAATATGGATATATTGCAGTCTCTCTACTCTCCAAGTCATTAACATAGTAAATAATTGAGGTTCAGGGAGTTCTGGTGTGCTGGTTAACATTCTGCCCTCAACCAGTGCCACCACACAAATTATTGCCGGTTACTTGTGACTCTTGTGCAGGTTATGTGACAGCTGTGTTTGGCTAAATTACAAAAATTGGCAACATAAACTGTGGTATGAAAGAAAGTTGTTACATCTAGCATATGATTTGGTAGAACACTTGCCAATTATCTTTTCTAATTTTCTCCCTATTCATTTCTCTTTCTGCTGCAGTGACAATAACATGCCAAGTCTTCATTCCAAAGGTTCTCAGAACACTTTTCTTTTAACATTGTCTCAGCTATCCATTTCCTGTGTGTAAACCAAAACAGCAGTTGTTAGTTGCATAGTAAATTATGGAGAGCATTAGAGCTGAGCTCACTGTAATCTTCAACAGAATTTCAAGCAAGCTTATTTTGCCACCAGGCCAATCATCAGGCTGATGATCTTCGCTTCCTGGCATTCCACGTGACTGCACGAATCACTGGGGTTTTCTTAGTCTGTTGGCTCAGACTACAGCATAATACGCATTACCAAGCATACAATTAAAATTTAAATTAAAATACATCAAAACTTGTTCAAATTCCAGCAACAATAAGTTTATGTGAAAATGATCTTGAAACAATTAAGTTTTCTAGTTAGCTATCTTGTCATAGTCACCAAAATAGATTTGTCAATGTTTTCTTCATAGATTCTCCAATTGAGAGACCTGGCCGGAGACGCAGCATGCCGGGGAACACTCCCGAGGATAACCCCACCGTGGAACCACCCACTTCTACATCCTTTCGTGTGACGGTAAAACTGTTTAAAAATTTAACGACTAGGTTAAGACTATTTGTTTGAATTTTTATCATTGAAATATTTAATTTCCCTGGTCCTATCTCACTTATACGTGCCCCGGGCCATTTTTAACTCCCCAGCTTTAAACTTAACCCCTGCCTGAGTCCAGTATCGATGATACAAGCTTGGTGGGTGGGTGCAAGACAGTGCAGCCATGCACTCTCAGAAACAATTTACAGCGGTGGGTTAAGAAGGTGGGACAGCTTGGGGTAGAGCAGAAAAGGGCATTAAACAGTTCAATACAAAGTATGGAACCTTAAGACTTTAGTTTTAGTTATTATACATTGGTTAAGAGTGCTCCCCCTTCTTATTCACTAGAAAATTATTTATTAAAAATTAACTTGTCTGCCCTCTTCTGGTGTGTTCCTCTTTCACATCTTGTGCTCTGCCAAATGAAATCACAAGACTTTAAAATATAGTCATAACCCACTGTTATTAAACACAACATTTGAATTTGTTTTTTTGAGGCCCTGTTTTGCTTAGTGCAAGACCAGCAAGGGTCAGGTGAAAGTTCCCTACAAGGATATGAAACACTTGCACGCTTTGTTCTCACCAGACACAATTCTTGCTGTCTTACTGTTTGACATTTCTTCTATGTAAAATGCCATGAAATATTTATTTGCTATGTCATGTATCTGCAAATTCCTGTTGTTACCTTGATTTATGAAATAGCCAATAGATCCACTCTGACTTACCCGTGCAATCTCACATTTATCCATTTCCTAAATAATTTGGACACAAATAGTAATTCTTGTGATGGATTATAATGCAAGTTTAGGATAAAGACCCAAGAGTGATGAAGTATCTGTGCATGAAATGTTATGTCTTATTCTTCAAATTAAAGCCCAGAATTGAAAAAAAAAACAAAATGAACTCTGCCTGATTGAAATATAGGCCCGGATTTTCCACTGACTGGACGGCCATTATTCTCATGTAGGTGGGAGCTAAGCATCGGAACTCTGTGGAATTCCAATCACAGCAAACTCCAAAGGAATTAGAGTGACTGAGTTATAGGATATTGCAGGATGGAAAGAGGCCCTTTGGCATGTTGTATTCATGCCAGTCATCAAACATTCATCTATTCTAATCCCATTTTCGAGCACTTGGTCCATAGTGTTGCATGCTATGGCATTTCAAGTGTTCGTCTAAATCGTTCTTAAATGTCTTGAGGATTCCTGCCTTTATTATCCTTTCAGGCTTTGAGTTCCAAATATCCACAATTCTCTGGGTGAAAATATTTCTCAACTCCCCTGTAAACCTCCCACTTCTTACCTTAGAACTGTGCCAATGATTATTGACCCCTCTGGTAAGGGTAAAAGCTTCTCTCTGTCTACCCTGTCTGTGCCCTCAGAACTTCATACACCTCCATCTGATTTTATCTAAGGCTTCTCAACTTTAATCAAATCAACGCCAGTCTATCTAGTTTCTTTTCATAGCTAAATTGCTCCAGCCCAGGCAACATCATAGTGAATCTCCTCTTCACCTTCCCAAGTACAAACATATCCATTCTGCAGTGCAATGACCAGAACCACATACAGTACTCCAACTAATTTCCTGGGAAATTGTATTTTCTGTTGGCCAATTCCGTTACACCTGGAGCTCTCCAAAAGGCCCTATTTAAGTCAAAGATTTCAGAGTTCCAGTGAAATTAATTAAAATAATTAGAGGAAATGTTGGGCTATTAAATGTTGCCCAATGCCTTAGAAATCTAAAACTGACTCCACAGTTAAGTGTCTTACTCCCAAAAACATCTCCTCCCTGATTTCAACCTGAACCTCTGCTGCAGGACCAACAGGACCTGACACCAGCCCCCCTCCCTGTAGTGGACCCAACCTGAAACCCAAGTCCCCTCCAACAGACCCAACATAATTTCTCGCAGCCACCCCAATCTACCTGAAACACTGCATCCCTTGCCTTTCCACCTTGTACTCTGAAAACCTATCCAACTGGCTCCCTACCCACCTGCAGCCTACTTATTTGGCAACCTACCCCCTATTCATCTGGCATTCTAGCATTGGCACTCTACTTAACTGGCACCTGCCCACATGGTATCCTATTACCTAACACCCTACCCCTATCCATGTGCTGTCCACCCAGATGGCACCGTACTTACCTCATACCCCATCCAGCTGGCATTCTGACCTGGTACCCTACTCGCTTTTCATCTGGCATCATATCCCAGCATCCTGTACCCTCCCCAGCTGGTACCTGACCCTTACCCCAGTATTCTTCTGGTACTCTACACTATCACCAGTTTAACATTACATTTACCTTAAGAACTTACGGTTTGACAGCAGCTGTCAAGGTAACCATTTGGACCCTTAAATTTCTGAAGATAAAAGTGACTGCTGTGAGAAAGTGGCATGCTTTGCTTTCCTCAGACAACTCTGTGCTGCAAAAGAACTGTCAGAATGGAAGTACAGCAGTACGTTTCTAAGGGAGCCTCGAGTGCAATCTTCTCTCAGAAAGGGAGGACCCTGCTTTCATTAAAAAATAATCAATGGCCAGCCCATAGGTGTAGTCACAACAGGGTTATATTCCAGACTGACATTTCCATCTGGAATGTGACCCGTTGTAAAGTGCCCATTTTTAAGAATCATTGTATAAGGCTGCTAAGTTCCAGAAATTAACTTTAGTGAGATTGAACATAGAAGTTAATCATGAAATCCATAACATACAGGTCTGAAAAAAAATTGGCTTTATTTAATTCATAATAAGCACCAACACGCTTTTTTAAAAGAAGAAATAATACTCTAGTAAGGGTATAAAATAGAACAAGATATTAAAACCAACTTTTAATCTCTTGGAATACTTCGAGAATTGTGTTCTAAAAAGAACTTTCACATGACTTTACCTAAAAAAAACTAAGTAAACCTCGACCAGAAGTGATTAATTTTTTGCGTTTGTCTCAAATCAGATGGACTTTGACTTATCAATAAAGGTTATCTGTCATAAAACCCTTATTGCTTGTGCTATCTTAGAACTTAATGGCATAACCACCATTCCCATTCCCAAAATTCAAATCCCATCAAAACCATCTATTTCAAAACTGGAAATAAACTAGTTTATGTGGCTACAAATTTGACACAGTCTGTTGCTAGTAAATTACATTTTATTGAGGTACTCAGTTTTATACTTAAACAAAAGTCATAGAATCATAGAGTGAGAGGGACTGAAGGGGGTTTCTGCAGCAACAGGCGGGATTTGAGGATGGTGTGTTGCCAGGATCCAGGACGTCACGGACAGAGTGCAGGGAATCCTCAAGGGCAAAGGTGAAGAGCCAGAGGTGGTGGTGCATGTCGGCACAAATGACGTCAGGAAGAAGAGGAGGGACATTCTACAGCGGGACTCCAGAGAACTCGGAAGAAGGCTAAAAAGCAGGACTTCCAGGGTGGTTATCTCCAGTTTGCTTCCAGTTCCTCAGGCTGGAGAGCAGAAAACTCAAGAAGGGATCATACAATATGGTCAAGTGAAATAGGGATTGATAGGATGGGTGAGAGGGGAGTACCAAATTAAAAATATTATGTATGAATGCACGAAGCATAGATATAAGGTGGATGAGCTTGAGGCTCAGTTGGAAATAGGCAGGTATGATGTTGTGAGTATAACTGAGACATGGCTTCAAGTGGACAGGGACTGGGAGATGAATATTCAAGTCTATATGTGCTATTGAAAGGACAGACTGATGGGCAGAGGGGGTGGGTTGGCCCTGTTGGTGAGGAATAATATTCAGTCCCTTGTGAGGTGGGACATAGAATCAGGTGATATAGAGTCCGCATGGATATACATAGAACAATACAGCACAGAACAGGCCCTTCAGCCCACGATGTTGTGCCAAACATTTGTCCTAGCTTAAGCACCCATCCATGTACCTATCCAATTGCCGCGTAAAGAGCTGAGAAATTCCTAGGGTAGAAAGACCCTAATGGGAGTTATCTACAGGCCCCTAAACAGTAGTCTGGATGTGGGGTGAAAGTTGAATAAGGAGTTGAAATTGGCCTGTCGCAAAGGTACTACAGTTGTTATGGGGGATTTCAAAATGCAGGTAGACTGGGAGAATCAGAATGGTATGGACTCCAAGAAAGGGAGTTTGTGGAGTGCCTCAGAGATGGATTCTTAGAACAGCTTGTACTGGAGCCTACCAGGGAGAAGGCAATTCTGGTTCTGGTATTGTGCAACGAACTGGATTTGATCAGGGACCTTAAAGAAAAGGAGCCATTAGGAGGTAGTGACCATAATAAGTTTTAGTCTGCAATTTGAGAGGGAGAAGGGAGAATTGGAAGTGTCAATATTGCAGTTGAACAAAGGGAATTATGGAGCTATGAGGGAGGAGCTGGCCAAAGTTCAATACCCTAGCAGCAATGGCAGTGGAACAACAATGGCAGGTATTTCTGGGTATAATGCAGAAGGTGCAGGATCAGTTCATTCCAAAGAGGAAGAAAGATCCTAATGGGAGGCAGGGGCAGCTGTGGCTGACAAGGGAAGTTAAGGGCTGTATAAAGATAAAAGAGAAAAGTATGGCATAGCAAAGATGAGCAGGAAGTCGGAGGACTGGGAAACTTTTAAAAAGCAACAGACGATAACTAAAAAGGCAATATGCGGGAAAAAAAATGAGATACGAAGGCAAAGTGGCCAAAAACATAGAGGAGGATAGTAAAAGCTTTTTTTAGGTATGTGAAAAGGAAAAAAATGGCTAAGACTAAAATTGGGCCCTTGAAGACAGGAACTGGTGAACTTATTACAGGGAACCAGGAAATAGCAGAAGAGTTGAAGAGGTGCTTTGGATCTGTCTTCACTGGGGAAGACACAAGCAATCTCCCAGATGTAATAGTGGCTGAAAGACCAAGGGTAATGGATGAACTGAAGGGAATTTATATTAGCCAGGAAATGGTGTTGGATAGACTGTTAGGTCTGGAGGTGAAAGTGCCGACTGCAGATGCTAAAGATTAGAGTGGTGCTGGAAAAAGCACAGCAGGTAAGCATCCGAGGAGCAGGAAAATCGACATCGACAAGGGCTCCTACCTAAAACTTGGATTTTCCTGCTGTTCGGATGCTGCCTGACCTACTGTGCTTTTCCAGCACCACCTCTAGTTTTGACTGTTAGGTCTGAAAGGTGATAAGTCCCCGGGACTTGATGGTCTGCATCCCAGGGTATTTAAGGAGGCAGCTCTAGAAATCATGGAAGCATTGGTAATTATTTTCCAATGTTCTATAGATTCAGGATTAGTTCCTGTGGATTGGAGGGTGGCTAATGTTGTCCCACTTTTCAAGAAAGGAGGGAGAAAGAAAACTGAATTATAGACTGGTTAGCCTGAGGTCAGTGGTGGGAAAGATGCTGGTGTCAATTATAAAAGATGAAATCAAAACTCCATTTGGATAGCAGTAACTTGATAGGCCAGAGTCAGCATGGATTTATGAAGGGGAAATTGTGCTTGACTAATCCTCTGCAATGTTTTGAGGATGTAACTGTGAAGATGGACAAGGGAGAGTCAGTGAATGTAGTGTACCTGGACTTTCAGAAAGCCTTTGATAAAGTCCCACATAGGAGATTAGTGAGCAAAATTAGGGCACGTGGTACTGGGGACAAAATATTGACTTGAATTGAAAATTGGCTGGCTGACAGGAAGCAAAGAGTAATGATAAACGAGTCCCTTTCGGAATGGCAGGCGGTGACCAGTGGGGTACCACAAGGTTTGGTGCAGCTGTTTATCATATACATTAATGATATAGATGAAGGTATTAAAAGTAATATTAGTAAATTTGCTGATGACACAAAGCTGGGTGGTAGGGTGAAATATGAGGAGGATGTTATGAGAATACAGGATGACTTGGACAGGCTAGGTGAGTGGACGGATGCATGGCAGATGCAGTTTAATGTGGATAAGTGTATGGTTATCCACTTTGGTGGCAAGAACAGGAAGGCAGATTACTGTCTAAATGGAGTCAAGTTAGGTAAATGGGAAATACAATGAGATCTAGGTGTTCTTATACATCAGTCAATGAAAGCAAGCATGCAGGTACAGCAGGCAGTGAAGAAAGCTAATGGCATGCTAGCCTTCATAACAAGAGGGATTGAGTATAGAAGCAAAGAGGTCCTTCTGCAGCTGTACAGGGCCTTGGTGAGGCCGCACTTGGAGTATTGTGTGCAGTTTTGGTCTCCAAATTTGAGAAAGGACATTCTGGCTATTGAGGGAACGCAGTATAGGTTCACGAGGTCAATTCCCGGAATGGCGGGACTGTCATATGTTGAAAGATTGGAGTGACAGGGCTTGTACGCACTTGAGTTTAGAACCGAGTTGAGAAGAAACTTCTTCACATAGAGAGTGGTGGATATATAGAATGCTGTGCCCCAGAAGGCAGTGGAGGCCAAATCTCTGACTACTTTCAAGAAAGAGATTGATAGAGCTCTTAAAGATAGTGGAATCAAGGGTTATTGGGAAAAGGCAGGAACAGCATACTGATTGCAGATGATCAGCCATGATCACAATGAATGGTGGTGCTGGTTCAAAGGGCCGAATGGCCTACTTCTGCACCTATTGTCTGTAGACATGTACACCACGGAAACACACCGTTCAGTCCAACTAGTCCATGCCGACCAGATATTCTAACCCATCTAGTCCCAATTGCCAGCACTTGGCCATATCCCTCTAAACCCTTCCTATTCATACACACATCCAGATGCCTTTTAAATGTTGTAATTGTATCAGCCTCCACTACTTTCTGTGGCAGCTCATATGCGCACCACCGTCTGTGAAAAAGTTACCCCTTAGGTCCCTTTTAAATTTTTCCCCTCTTACCCTAAACCTGTGCCCTCTAGTTGTGGACTCTCCCACCCCAGGGAAAATACTTTTTATATTTTCCCTATCCATGCCCCTCATGATTTTATAAACCTCTATAAAGTCACCCCTCAGCCTCTGACACACCAGGGAAAACAGCCCCAGCCTATTCAGCCTCTCCCAATAGCTCAAATCTTCCAACCCTGGTAACATCCTTGTAAATCTTTGCTGAACCCTTTCACGTTTCACAACATCCTTCCGATAGGAAGGAGACCAGAATTGCATGCAATATTCCAACAGTGGCCTAACCAATGTCTTGTACAGATGCAACATGACCTCTCAACTCCTGTACTGCATACTCTATCCAGTAAAGGAAAGCATACCAAACGCCGCCTTCACTATCCTATCTACCTGCGACTCCATTTTTAAGTAACTATGAACCTGCACTCCAAGATCTCTTTGTTCAGCAACACTCCCCAGGACCTTACTATTAGGTATATAAGTCCTGCTCTGATTTGCCTTTCCAAAATGCAGCACCTGGCATTTATCTAAATTAAACTCCATCTGCTGCTACTCAGCCCATTGGCCCATCTGATCAAGATCCCATTGTAATCTGAGGTAACCTTCTTCGCTGTCCACTACACCTCCAATTTTGGTGTCTGTTTTCATGGACATCAGAAGAGTTCTAATTTTGTACATTTGACAAAATCTTCTGGCAGGTGTATTTAGATTGTGAATGAATGTGCATGCCAGATATATAGAATATCTCAATGTATGTGTAATTGGCAAATTTCTTGTGTTGAAAACCAGTAGGATCTATGTAAAACTTCAGAAGCTGGAAATCTGAAATGGAAACAGCAGGTCAAGCAAGAGAGAAACAGTTTCACAAATGTTGGCAGGCACGCTGAGTATTTCCAGTGTTCTCCTATCATTTCAGATTCATGTAAATTTTAATGCATTCCTCACTACATGTTGGTTTCTGTAAAATAGAGAAGTTTTTTTTTAACAGTATCATTAAAATGATTGTTGAATTCAGAATAGGCTTGCTGAGTTGAGCTCAAATCTTTTAAGTGTTTATTGTCTTTTGAAGTACTCCTAAAATGAAATTTCTCTTCGTGATGCACATTGATGATCACACAGACCCTTAAATCACAAGCCGGTATAAAGTAACCTTCATTAAAGCTGAAAAATAAATGGCCGTTCCAACATTATGCTATCATTTGTATCCAGATCAGATGCTTGCAATCGCTTTAGTTCATAGCACTTGATTGAATAGTTAAAATAAATGTATAATCATATCAACACACCCTGTTGAAATAACTTGGTTTACTGCCACATGCATTCTCCTTGGGAAGAAGGTAGCTCTATAAAGTGTTTTGTTTAGTTATATCTTACAAACAACTCCTTTGTCACTAATAACACAGTGAAACAGTGTAACAATGTCAACTAGATTATCTTGTTGGATAGTATCTGATCTATAATATTGATGGCAAGGAGATTGTCTGTTGAAGTTATTTTTCCAGTCTCTCTTTAGTGCTTACTGTAATAAAAAGGAGACATTCATTGGTAATAAATATGTGTACATGAGAAAATACTAATAGATTCACTGAATGACATTGCTTCTGGCTCAACCTGTGGTGTTGAGGCATGGATGGATTTATGGAGTACTTAGAGACAAAAAAGAAGGCTGCAGATGCTGGAATCCAAGGTAGACAAGCAGGAGGCTGGAAGAATACAAAAGGCCGGGCAGCATTAGGATCGTTCCCTTTACCAATCCTTGGTTCGTGCCACTCTCCCCATTAAATCCCACCCCCCCCAGACCCCCAGTTACCTTCCCCTGCAACTGGAAATTATGCAAAACCTGCTGGTATACCACCCACCTCATCTCCATCCAAGGCCCCAAACAGTCCTTCCAAGCCTCTCCTCCAACCTAGTTTACTGTATCCAATGCTCCCAATGTGGTCTTCTCTACATTGGGGAGATCAAATATAAACTAAGGGAATATTTTGCTGAGCATCTCAGCCAGGCCCGCAGGGGTCAACCGGACCTCCCAGTCATCATTCATTTTAATTCCCCTTCCCACTCCCTTTCCGACATGACCATCCTTGGCCGTCTCCTTTGCCACAATGAATCAAACCACAAGTTGGAGGAACAAACCCTCATCTTCCACCTGGCAGCCGATAGCCCAGAGCACTCAACATTGACTTCTCCAATTTCAAATAACCTCCTTTCCCATCTCCCTTCCCAGCCCCTCCCCCTCCCTTCCATTCCTCTTAGCCACCAACCGGATTCATTCCTCCCATCAACCATCCAGGTCATACCCTGTACCCATGTTCGCCTGTCCCCACCTCACCACTCTTGCCCCCAAGTCCCTTTATCTGCAGCTCCCCTTACACCCACCTCCAGTCCTGAAGAAGGGTTACAACTGAAATGTTGACTTCTCCACTTCGTGATGCTGCCTGGCTTTCTGTATTCTTCCAGCTTCCTTTATGGAATAGTTAGCAAGGTAACTGCAGCCAGTAATTATTAATACTCTATAGTTATTGAAAAACTGATACACGAACCAATCAGAGCTGAAAAATATGTTGCTGGAAAAGCGCAGCAAGTCAGGCAGCATCCAAGGAGCAGGAGAATCGACGTTTCGGGCATAAGCCCTTCTTCAGGAATGAGGAGGGTGTACCAAGCAGGCTAAGATAAAAGGTAGGGAGGAGGGACTTGGGGGAGGGGCGTTGGGAATGCGATAGGTGGAAGGAGGTTAAGGTGAGGGTGATAGGCCGGAGAGGCGGTGAGGGCGGAGAGGTTGGGAAGATGATTACAGGTCAACAAGGCGGTGCTGAGTCCGAGGGTTGGGACTGAGATAAGGTGGGGGGAGGGTAAATGAGGAAGCTGGAGAAATCTGCATTCATCCCTTGTGGTTGGAGGGTTCCTCGGCAGAAGATGAGGCGCTCTTCCTCCAGGTGTCGTGTTGCCATGGTTGCAAGTAGGCGGCCTGCCTCCTCTACATTGGGGAGACAGGCCGCCTACTTGCAGAACGTTTCAGAGAACACCTCTGGGACACCCGCACCAACCAACCCAACCACCCTGTGGCTGAACACTTTAACTCCCCCTCCCACTCAGCCAAAGACATGCATGTCCTCGGCCTCCTCCATCGCCAGACCTGCAATCATCTTCCCAACCTCTCCGCCCTCACCCCCTCTCTGGCCTATCACCCTCACCTTAACCTCCTTCCACCTATCGCATTCCCAACGCTCCTCCCCCAAGTCCCTCCTCCCTACCTTTTATCTTAGCCTGCTTTGCACACCCTCCTCATTCCTGAAGAAGGGCTTATGCCCGAATCGTCGATTCTCCTGCTCCTTGGATGCTGCCTGACCTGCTGCGCTTTTCCAGCAACACATTTTTCAGCTCTGATCTCCAGCATCTGCAGTCCTCACTTTCTCCTACACGAACCAATCAACCTGACTGCTGTAGCCATGATATCTACAAAAAATATATGCATAGACCATTCTTGCAGAGGGTGGTACGTGTATGGAATGAGCTGGCAGAGGAATTGGTGGAGGCTAGTACAATTGCAACATTTAAAAGGCATTTGGCTGGGTATATGAATAGGAAGGGTTTGGAGGGATATGGGCCGGATGCTGGCAGGTGGGACTAGATTGGGTTGGGATATCTGGTTGGCATGGACAGGTTGGACCGACGGGTCTGTTTCCGTGCTGTATATCTCTATGACTCTATGACCTGCTTTATCTATACAAGACTTTTCTAGAATTTGAAGTGACCCAAAACACTAATTGCTGTTAGATTTAAATTTAAATCTGATATTGCGATAAAGGACACTAGCAATAAATTTACAGAATGGGCATATCGTTGACAAATCCATTTTGAAAGCAATTGTAAGGTGTAAAATTTGGTAGGAAGGTTAATGAGCTCATATCTGCTTGGATGATTAATCTAAATGGGAAAAATGAGCAAAGGAATTTAGGGACATAGACTCGCAAATACTAAAAATAGAAATGAAGGTTAATAAGCTGAAAAGAAAAGCAAGCTATGCATAGGAGGTCACTTCTAGAGAATTGAAAGAAATGAAAATCTTGGACTGCAATGTGAGTACTGTGCTGACTTCTGATTTCCATATCATTGAAAAGAATTAGAAATAATGGAGATAAGGCAAAATCAATTTACAAAATTGATACCAGAAGGAAGAGGATATATTTATCAGGAAAGGTGAACAGGCTGAGCTCTTTCCTTTTGAGACCTTTTCAGATTATGACTAGATTTGATAAGATAAAAGATAAAGATGTTTCTACATGTGGAAGAGATCAAAATTAAGAGTTATATTTAAAGTTACTTACCACTACATCCAAAATAAAATTCGGGAGAAATATCTTTACCCAGAGAGTGATAGAAATGTGTAACTTGGTATCCTAGGTTAATTGAGGCAAACAGCATAAATGTGTTTTAAATGGGCATCTGGATATAACAATAGAGAGAAAGGAATATATGAAAATTTTGATAAGTTTAGAAAAAGATGGGCGGGTGGAGGCTCATGTAGAACATAGAACAGTGGAGCTGAATGGTCTGTTTATGCATTAAGCTGCCAATTTATGCAATTATTGTTATCTGAATAACTCAAGGGAAATATGTTAAATAAAGCCGCCACATTACTTGGTTGGCCAGCTTGTACATCATCTACTCCATAAGTGGAAACACTTTATTCTCAAGCAAAATCTTTTGTAATTTGAAAGATCTGTTATATTTGATTGATAACCCTTCAGCCTTATCTTTACAAGTGAAAGAACACCAAGCCTGTTTGTAACTTCTCAGTTCTGAAATCATCTGTGTAAGCTATTGCAATAAAAGTAAAGCCACCATAATCCTACTGTCACAGGCTGTTCTCTCATTAGTGAGTGACAACCAGTGGTTTAACTTGAGGGTCACCACACCTCAGGCTAGGGGAGAATTTGAGAAAAGACTCCTTCATGGTAATCTCAGTCTTAATCTCAGTTTGAATTTGTGACGGAATAGAAGCGGGAATATTGCCTAAATTTGAAGCCAGTGTCGAAATTTGCAGTGGTTCTCATAATCTTGTGGCATAGCAACCGATAAATGAGCTTGGAAGCAATGAAAAGTAAACAGAATAAGGGATTGAAGCCTCCAAAGTCAAGCAATGGTAAATGAAAAGTTTAACCTCAAACGTTTTTTTAGAATGAACATGTACTTTATTCATACAATATTATGTATAACTGCATACACAAAGGTTTGCGTTTTGTTCTGTACAACCTATCTGATGAAGAGAAAGAAACACCAACAATACACTGGAATTTTACTGACTTTACAAAGCTACCATGAAGTTGCAAATAATGGCCATTTTTAACTCTTATAAAAAGAAAATATTCCCACCTATCAAATGATTAGCTCTAGGGACACTATACTTCTGCGCCTGTCCATCTGTTCCATCATCTTCTCATTTTTGCTTTTGATGCACTCACTTACTTTAAATCGCTCATTCTCTCCTACTCTAGTTATTCCTTTTCTATGCAAAGGAAAGAGCGAGTGGTCAAATACGTGGCAGATGTAGCACAATGTGGATAAATGTAAGGTCGTTCATTTAGGTAGCAAAAACAGAAAGATAGGTTATTGTCTGAATGGCAATGAATTGGGAAAGGAGGATGTGCAAGAAGACCTCTGAGTCTACATTGTTGCTGAAAGTAAACTTTTTTTTAATTCATTCATGGGAGTGGGTGTCACTGGCTGGCCAGTATATATTGCTTATCCCAGTTTGACCTTGAGAAGATGATGGTGAACTGCCTCCTTGAACTGCTATTGTCCATGTGCTGTGGGTCACCCATGGTGCTGTTTGTTGGGAGAGGGTGGCCTGATTTCCACTATTTTGACCCTCAACAGTAATGGAACAGCAGGGCGCTGAAGGAAAATGTTATGTTGGCCTTCATTGCAGGAAGATTTGAGTACAGGAGCAAGGATAATTTGCTGCAGTTGTAAAAGGCCTTGGTAAGACCACACTTGGAGTATTGTGTGCAGTTTTGGTCTCATCTGAGGAGGGAGGTTCTGACTCTTCAGGGAGTGCAACAAAGATTTACCAGACTGATTCCTGGAATGATGTGACTGATGTGAAGAGAGGCTTGATCAGTTAGTACTATATTGTTTCGAGTTTAGAATAATGAGGTGGAGGTGCTCTCATTAGAAGCCAATAAACTTGGAAGATGAAGAGATGTGTATGCAGGAAGGATGTTTCCAATGACCAGAGGGTCCAAAACTTGGGGTCACAGTCTAAGGATACAGGATAGGCCATTTAGGACTGAGATGAAGAGAAATTTGTCCACCCAGTAAGTAGTCAGCCTATGAAATTCTCAGCAATAGTGAATGAGGTCAAAACATTGAATATCTCCAAGAAGGAGTTAGATATAGTTCTTAGTACTAAAGGGATTAAATGGTATGGGGAGAAGGCAGAAACAGAGTACTGAGTTGGATGACCAGCTGTGATCATATGACCATATTAAAAGACAGAACAGACACAAACGGCTGAATGGCCAATTTCTGCTATTTTCTCTCTTTCTATTCTTTCTCTCACTATCTACTGAGCTTAAGCTGCCCTCCCCTGTAACTTGGACATTAACTCAAACTCTTCTATTCACCACCATTCCCTACCTGTGCTCATGTGATACATGAGACCCAACTTCTGCTCTCCTAATCCCGTTCCCACTAAACTGCTGACCAGCACATCCTCCCCTCCTGGTTTTTGTGAAATGAAATTGTAGATGGCTCCTTCTCCCCAGATACCATTTCCCTCCTTTTAAAAGCTATTGTCGTCATCACCTTTATTATAGAAAAAACAGCTTCTGCTTCAATTGTCCTTGAAATAACTCCACAAAGCCCAGTATCCCATCACCAAGTCACCCTGTATTTACATGTGAAAAGTCTGCACACTGAACCAGCTCCCTCAGAGCAAGCTCTGTGCGTTATTTCTGACATTTCTGTTCTTATCCCTCAGCTAGGACTCCTGATTAGACCAGATTAACAGCCCCATACAGGGAATTTATTCTGAGGTCCACTTGGCTAATCTCATTATGATCACTACCCTTCTGAATCCAAGGGCATAAGCCAGTAGGTCTTCCTGATTGCTGAAACATTCAAGTCAGATTCCTCCAACTCTGCCTCAGATACAGTGTGTAATGCATATCTTGGGCCTGGTGCATCTTGGAAGAAATTCATTGTCTTCTTCAGGCAGCAAAGGTATCGAGGGATCAATATCTGCCGTGTCCATCTCAGAATCTGATGCCTGTTCAACGCTTGGTGGAAAGGGAGAACTCATGGGTTCAGACAGCAATTTTGACTGTTCTGACAAGTCAGGCACATTTTGCACCTGCCCTGTTTGTGAGTTTGCAGCTTTTGTACGATCCATGTGCTTAATCAGGACCGTCACACCTACCTGAACTGGACCTCACTTTGCATTGACCATGCCTCTCACCCATGCAGGGCCATTCCCATAGTTCTGACAGCAGACTTTGTCCCCTGAAGTAAACTGTCTCTCTCACCTAGTGGAGACTTGTGCCTGGCGTTGGGTTCCTGCTGCTGTTTCACCTTTCCACCTAGATCTGGGAAGATCAGATTTTACCTAGTGTGGAATCTTCTCCCCATTAGTAACTATGCTGGAACTGTCCCTGTAGTTACATGAGGGTTGGTCCTATAATCAAGTAGGAGCCGGGACATTTGGTATGAAGTAAAGCTGTAGGTCATTTCTTTAAACCTGCCTTCAAAGTTTGCATTGCTGTTTATGCCAGACCATTGGATGATGGATTGTATGGAGCTGTCCTTACATGTTGAATGCCATTCAACTTTAAGGAGTACTCAAATTTAACAGCTGGTAAACATGGCCTGTAATCTGTGACCAACACCTCTGGGAGTCTGTGTATAGCAAAAGATGTGCACAGTCTTTCCATCATCATCTGTGTTTGATGAATGAACTCTATGCATCTCCAGCCACTTTGAGTGGATGTCCAGGAATTAGGAAGTTTAGAATAATGAAGTGGAAGAATTAATGAATAATTCAAAGAATTATGTATCTGAATCCCGAGGTCTCTATTCTAGAACAAGCCATTAATTGTATGGCCTGACCTTGTTTCTTTTACAAAAATGCAATACCTTATGTTTATCCAAATTAAGCTCCACCTGCCACTCCCCAATTGATCAAGATCTCATTGTAATCTTAAATAACCTCCTTCACTGTCCGACCTTGTTGATCCTTAAGGGGCCCTATTTTGTCTCTAGTTGGTCTTTTGCTCTTAATGTACTTGTAGAATCTCTTTGGATTATCCTTAACTTTATCTGCCAAGGCCATTTCATACCCCCTCTTTATCTTCCTGATTTCCTTCTTAAAAATTCCCTGACATTCTTTACTCATTTGTTCCAAGTTGTTTATGTCTAATATAGGTTTCTTTTTAATTCTTGACAAGAGCCTCAGTGTCTTTTATTCATCCATTGTTCCCTAATCAGCCCTGCATTATTTCCCAAGAAAAGCTCGTATTTTCCTCCTCCTCTACTTGGAACATTTATGTATTGATAAAATTTTCTTGAACACAACGAATTCCTCGACATCCAAACCTTTGACTAGGACTAGTCTAGTGTTAATGTTTGGGAAAATAAAATCCCCTGCTATTTCAACCCTATTATTCTTACATATATCTGAGATCTCTCTGTATATTTGCTCATCAATTTTCCTCTGACTATTGGGGGCCTATGGTGCAATCGCATCAAGATGGTTATCCCTTTCTTATTTCTAACTTCAACCCATATATTTTCACTGGACGATCCCTCAGAAATATCCTCTCTAATTACAGTAGTAATGTCCTTAATCAAAAATACCTCTTCCCCTCCTCTATTCTCTCCCTTGCCATTCTTCCTATCGCATTAAAACCTAGAACATTGAGCTGCCAGTCCTGCCTTTCCCTCAGCCAAGTTTCTTTAATAGTAATGACATTCCAGTCCCATGTTCCAATACATGCCCTGAGTTCATCAACCTTACTTGTAAGACCCCTTGCATTGAAATAAATGCAGGTTAATTCTTGTTCTTTCACTTGCTCTTGTCTGATTTTTCTAATTAACTTGATGGTTCTGAATCAGAAAAAAACGTTATCTATCTATTTTCGCTGCTACTTAGGAAACTCATCCCCTTTACAGGCTTCCAAAATGGAACTAGCAAATCTCCCTGCCAGGATTTTTAGTTCCGGTGAAACCCATTCCTTTTGGACATATCTTTGCTACCCCAGAAGCGATCCAAGAATCTGAATCCTTGCACGTTGCATCACCTCTTCAACCATTGATGTGTCTTCTCTTTTATCTTTTATATTGTTTCTTTTACAAAAATGCAATACCTTATGTTTATCCAAATTAAGCTCCACCTGCCACTCCCCAATTGATCAAGATCTCATTGTAATCTTAAATAACCTCCTTCACTGTCCGACCTTGTTGATCCTTAAGGGGCCCTATTTTGTCTCTAGTTGGTCTTTTGCTCTTAATGTACTTGTAGAATCTCTTTGGATTATCCTTAACTTTATCTGCCAAGGTCATTTCATATCCCCTCTTTATCTTCCTCCAAGAGACTATCACCTTCAATAGTACCCAAACGGAATATCTGTTTGAGAGGAATAGCCACAGGTGACTTCTGAACTACCTTCTTCCCTTTCCTGACAGTTATCTAGCTACCTGACTTATTGTGCTGTGTAATCACTTCTCTAAATCTACTAATCATCACACTGTGTCTCTTGAATGCCATTAAGCCTAAAACAAAGAAGTTCTCAATAGCACCTTATATATAAAAATAAATTGCCCTTCCTTACCCACAGATTTTCATCTTAATTATGCAAAAGATAAAAAAACCTTTTAAAAAAAAACAAACACTTAATTGAAACAGTGAAAAAAAATGCCTCCTCCTCAAGTCCTTCAATTGTCAGCTTTCAATCTCTGGATAAAAAAAAATCTCTCCAGAGCCATCCACGTACAGTCCTCTCCACAAGCTCCATACGTCAAACAATCTTTTCTTCACATATATTTTTTCGTGTAAATTTTTTAAGTGTTAAGTTTCAATCATTTTTTTAAAATCCAGATCGAAATTCAACAAATACTTGGAGGCCTCTCCCACACAAACTCCTTTTGAATAAAGTACTCTCCTTCGTAATGTAATTCATTGTCTCCTTAATGTTTTTACATATATTTTTGAAGTATAAAAGTTTGAAACAAAAAAGAATCCCCTCCAGATTGACACTCAACATGCCAACATTTGGGGAAAAAATAAATCTCTCCTTTGCATTGTTTTTTTACGTATTCTTTGTGAACTATAAAAATTCCAAAATTGATTTCAAAATAAAATGTCTTATGTTTCTGATATATAATAACCACAAGAAATCTACAAGAGAGCCCACAAATCAGGAGCAGCTGCAAGATCCACGTTACTCTCAGTCCACCGTTTTTGTTTTGTAATATTCCTTAACTAAGTCTGTCAACTTTTCAAAGATTTTAGTATCTGGTGCTCCAAATAACTGTCAAAGTTCTGGGTCCATAAGCTCTTCATCTGCCCCAGTGTCTTTGGTGGAAACAATGCTGCATTCTTTCCACATACTAGACCCAGTCTTCATGGTTTAACAAGTCAAATTTCCCAAATAATGGCATAATGCCAGAAAAGCTTACCTCATCTCAAAGACGACTATTATGAGTGAATTTCTTCAGGAACATGCTTTATTCTTGTCACCACTTAAATCTTTCCACAGAAGTCAGTATTGTGTCACCAAGTCACCAGCTCTCAGTGTGATAGGCTATCTGAGACTCCTATTGTTTTTTTACTAGGAAGATGGGACACTCCTGTTTATTTTTTTGTTTTTTTTAATTATTTTTTTTTCCCCAGCACCCATGGTGTGTGTGCGCAGGTGTGGAGACTCCTATTCTTATCTGTCAGACAGGGCTTCCTGATTGGGGCTGTTAATCTGGTCCAGTTAAGGAACTCCTGTGGTCCACCTGTCTGACTTTGTTGCAATCACTACAATCCTTGTACACTACCATCAATCTCAAAGCTTTATTCCTCTCCAAAGTCTTGGAATGTGTTGACTTGTTCTGAATCTGTGCTAATCTTTTGACAAACTCTGTGTTTGTACCTATCACCAGATTTCCACAGAACATCCAGTGCGCTGAAATAGTCACAACTAACATAGTTTCCAACCATGGCCATTGCCCACCATAGTATTCACATGCCTGTCTTTCCTATCCGGCTAAGGAAAATGGCTAATGCTCCCTACCATTCTTTCCTATTCATTTGCAGCCACAATATCTCTGAAAATGGCTTCTTCCCAGCTGAGTTGGTATCCGTTAAATACTTGCGATAGGAAAGCTACTTGCATAATTTGCATTGCACATTGTAATGTACATATTTAGAAGGAATTGTTGTTTTCTGATATTCATTTCTGAATTTAAGAAAATAGTCATTTTTAAAATTAATATTGGGACCCAAAACTATAAACTTTGGAATACAACATCCTAAAAACAAGAACACTGAAATAAGGGAAGAGTATTGCTCCCATACGAAGACTAATCACAGCTGCATAATTTTAAACTGAAATTGTCAATACAAAGTGTTGCATTCAGTCAAATGTTACCACATTACAATACTTATGATTTGGGGTCTAATTGTGATGTAATGGTAATTTCACTGAACTGGTCATTCAGAAGCCAAGTTTGTTTATTTTACTGCTCTGGGGTCATTGGGTCAAATTCCTCCATTGTAGCTCACGGAATTTTAATTCTAGTTTATTCATTGAATTTTAAACCAGTGTCAGTAGTGATGACTGTGACAACTATCGTCAATTGTTGTAAAAAAAAATGTCTGGCTCATTAACATCATTTAGAAGAAGAAATCTGTCGTTTTTATCTGGCTTAGCTTACGTGAGGCTCAAGATCCTCAGCATTGCAGTTGACTCTCAATCACCTTCTGAATTGATCTAGCAAGCCACTCAATTCAAGTACAATTAAAGTTGGGCAACAAATGCTGCCCTTGTCAGGGACATCCATTTCTCATGAAGTTTAAAAAAAGTTTGCAAAAAAAGGTATGTAAAACATCTCATGCAGAAAACCCTGAACCAGAATACTATAGCATCAAATTGTATTCTGGATCCCACAGACTTATTCATTCATAAAAGAAGGCTTGGCCATTAAAACATTATTTTCAATAAAATTATTCAATTATTATTATTTCAATTAAAATATATTTAAATTATACAACCAATTTTATGATTTCAAAACTTAATTCTGAAGTAACTTTGTCAATTGTAAATATTTTGTGATTGTAACACATTTGTGTGGCTTCTCTTATTTTCCAGTCAAATTCACTTTATCTTAAATAGCAAACAATTTCACTCTTGCATTTAATAATTTATTGCAAGACACATTATTCTTTTGGGATCTATTGATTAACACAAGTCTAGTCAAAATTTGAAGTGATTACTTATGCACTTATATTACTTGGTTTCATCTACGTGAATAAATCTTGAATTAAAACCAGAATAGTTGAGCACATAAACAGTGCGCCAATAATTTGGATGGCCTATTCTTCAAGTAATTTGTTTAGACTCCCTATGTACTTGCAAGATTTATTTGCACAACTGAAATTCTGATAACTAGTGTGCCTTCTGGTATAAGCAGAGTTCTGTGAATGCTGTAGTTGGATTAGCAATCATGTCAGCTAATTTATTTTAGAGACTGTTCAGAGTGGCCTTTTTTTTTATTAAGTAATTTATTTTGATATTACCAACTTAACTACAGCTCTATCAGAAACAGCATTACAAACCTTTCTAGTTGTTGTGCAGTGGCTTTAGAATTTGTTCATATACTTTTAATAATTTCTGAAAACACTGACTGATCACACTCTCTGGGTTCAATGTAGTGGAATCCAACAGTGCACAAGAATCAGGCAAGAGTACTCTGACTGGACACCACCCAATGGGAAAACTTGTCCTAGTCCAGGCTTTTCTTTTATTCATTCATGGAACTTAGTGTCGCTGGCAGGCCAGCTTTTATTGCCAATCCCTAGTTGCCCTTGAGAAGGTTGTGTTGAGTTGTAGGACTCTGGCTGCTGGCAGCAGGAAGGTAATTCGACATATTAATGAACTCCTTGACTGCAATCATCCCTGATCCGACTGGAATTTAGTGATGCCGCAAAGATTGTCCCTACTGAGATAGTTGAATTTGTGTCATTGCTGCGTGAGAGGTCTTGCTGTATGTGTGATTTTTACAAAATTACTCACGATATTTCAATCATAATTAAATGACAGTGATGTCAAGCTTCCAACATTTTGGTTAGGAGGTACTTTCATGAGATTGTTATTAAGTTTACCAATGGATATAGAATAAATTGGAGCATACCAGTATTTTTAGAACGTATTGCCCACGTTTTATTCTGTGAACGTTTCACAAACACCAAGTCCCCACCTAGACAACAGAGAGATGGCATTCAGCTAGCACCCATTCATTGATATTTCTTAATGGCTGCCAAGAGGAGTGCATTAGCAGTCTTGGATAAATCAATGCATGGTCCAGTGGTCCAGCTTGTTTTGGAGTGGTGAACTATGGTACAAACCTTTAACTTAACTTGACTGCACCAGAAGAAACTTTGGACCATGCCTCTCCTACAAAATGCCTGTGTTACATTGCAGAACACATTACCCACTCTGCTGGTTACATACACCAGTCGCTACTTTTATCGAATTCATGCATGCATGCATGAGATAGGCACATGCTTTTCTAAATCTATAGCAATTCAAAATTCTAAAAGCATTGTCTAGTGTGCAGAACTGTATGTTCATGGTTATACCATTAAAATTTAAGCTAATCTACGACACTGTCAGGTTCACCAGTTCTTCTTTAATTAATCTGTAATTAAACTTTTTTGCATTTCCAATTTTGCAAAGGTTAATTCTTGTACATTTCTTTATTAGTCAGCAAATGTGAGTAGATCTAAATACTGTAATTAACACACACACTGATTTCTGTATTGTTCCAGTGGTTAACTTCTATGTTTCAGTTTTATTATTTGGTTCACATGAACGAATCATCTTTCTGCATTGAAAACAAAAAGAAGTGTATATCAAGAAAGTGTCATAGACATATATTTTTAAGAAGTTCTACCCTGTGGGTATATGCAGATTTTTCAGAGTCATTTGCTTTATTACATTTCTCTGTTAACTAACTCCAAGCTGAATCTGCCAAAAAGAATTTGATAAAAGCGCGGAGTTTGTAAATTGAGACAAAATGGTAATCAGAGTGTGCCAGACAGAGTTATGTTGTCATTTAATGTTTTTGAATCTATTCACACTTTTTTGACATTGATTTCCTTTAGGATTCCCTTTTTGGTCAGTAACTGTTATTCAGTGAACTTTCTTGATAGACATGCACAATGACAATTATAATTTCCAATCTTTCTATTCTCCCAATTATATCTGTCCAAAGTTTATTTTTAGTTCTCTACATGATGGGCATACTTTTTTTTTTCATGTTACTGCAGCAGATGCCTTTAGGCATTATAAAATGTTTGCACCCTTCCATTAGAATTTTATATGTAGGAATAAAGAACACATTTTAAAATATTTTTTGACAGTTACTACTGGTAGCATGTTAAATTTTTCAAGCCTAAAAATTGAGGAAGCTATTATGAATCTTTATGAAACACTGGTATCATATCCAATTCTGGGCAACACACTTCAGAAAGGATATAATGGTATTAAGGAGGGTAAAAAAGATGTATACAAATAGTTCTAATGATGCTGGACATCGGTTACACAGACATACTGAAGAAGGTGGAGCTTTTTTAGAGAAGGCCGAGAGGAGATTTGATGAAGATGTTCAAAATCTCGATGGTCTGGACAGACCAGAGAGGGAAAAAATAATTCCGTTGTCAAAAGTTTCAAAAATATTGATTAAATATGAAAGGCAAAATAATCAATGGTAATACAGGAGAAAACTTTAAAGTGAAGAATGACTAGGATTTGGAGTGCATTGCCAATGGTCAGGATAATCGTGGCTTTCTAAATGGAATTTCAGAAGCATTGGAAAAGAGAAAATTTGCTGGGTCATGTACCAGCTGACGTGCTGTTGCAGAGAGCCAGCACAATCATTGTTTAGAATGACTCCTAGCTGTGTGGTAACCATTTTATGACTCTTTTTAAAAAAACACTAACTTTATAATGAAATGACTGAATTTTATTTGTATTTTGCAATGAGGGTTGGAAAGCAATTTAATTTACCTAAAAAAAAAGCAACTAGCAAAAGAGAAATTCCTGAAGTTCCATATATAAATATTTTGATATTCAGTAGTTAAATTACCTGCATTGTATAATTTCACCATTTCACTAGTTACATTGAAATTTTTGTCAATTTAAGTTTATACAATTTAATCAAATGCTTTTAATGCAAATTAGATTTTAACAATTGGCATGGGAGGTGAGTGGGGAAATTGTTTCTGAACTGTGGGACATTTACAGGATAAAATTAATAGTAACAGGGACAAATATGACTTAAGGAGAACCAGCATAAAATTGTGAAGGGGAAATCATGTCCAAGTAACTTGAGATATAGTTACTAAGTTTACAGATGACACCAAAATTGGAGGTGTAGTGGACAGCGAAGAAGGTTACCTCACAGTACAAATGGGATCTTGATCAGATGGGCCAGTGGGATGAGGATGGACAGATGGAGTTTAATTTGGATAAATGTGAGGTACTGCATTTTGGAAAAGCAAATCTGAGCAGGACTTATACACTTAATGATAAGGTCCTGGGGAGTATTGCTGAACAATGAGACCTTGGAATGCAGGTTCATAGCTCCTTGAAAGTAGAGTCGCTGGTAGATAGGATAGTGAAGAAGGCATTTGATATGCTTTCCTTTATTGGTCAGAGTATTGAGTATAAGAGTAGGGAGGTCCTGTTGCAGCTGTTTAGGACATTGGTTAGGCCATCTTTGGAATACAATTCTGGTCTCCTTCCTATTGGGAGGATGTTGTGAAATTTGGAAAGGTTCAGAAAAGATTGACAAGGATGTTGTCTGGGTTGGAGGATTTGAGCTACAGGGAGAGGGTGAATATGCTGGGGCAGTTTTCCCAGAACATCAGAGGCTGAGGGGTGACCTTATAGAGGTTTATAAAATCATGAGGAGCATGGATAGGATAAATAGGCAAAGTCTTTTCCTTAGTGTTGGGGAGTCCAGAACTAGAGGGTATATGTTTAGGGTGAGAGGGGAAAGACATAAAAGGGACTTAAGTGATAACTTTTTCCACACACAGGGTAGTGCGTGAATGCAATGAGCTGCCAGAGGAAGTGGTGGAGGCTAGTACAATTGCAGCATTTAAAAGACATCTGGATGGGTATATGAATGGGAAGGGTTTGGAGGCATATGGGCCAAATGCTGGCAAATGGGACTAAATTAAGTTAGGATACCTGGTCAGCATGGACGAGTTGGACCAAAGGGTCTGTTTCCATGCTGTACATCTCTGTGACTCTATACCTTCTGGAGTTCTTTGAAGAGGTAACAGAAATGCTTCAAGAGGATGATGCTGCTAATGTGGTGTATTCAAACCTCCAAAAGGCATTTGGTACGATGTCTCACAACAGATATTAGAAAATGTTTAGCTCATGGGAAAAAAGGAACAGTAGCAATGTTGGTACACAATTATTCGAGTGATAGAAACAGCTGAAGGATAGTTTGTAGTGGAGTTTTCCATGGGTCATTATTGGCACCCTTTTTCCTATTTTATACTAGTGATCCTGATCTTGGTATGCAGAGGACATTTTCAAAATTCCAGATGATACAAAACTTGGAAGTAATGAGAACTGTAAGGAGTATAGTAGAACTCCAGAAGGACTTTGACAATACGGTGGAGTGGACAGATAGGTGATAGATGAATTTCACTGCAGAGAAGTGTGAGGTGATGAGGTGACACATTTTGGTAGAAATAACAGAGACAGTATAATGTAAAGGGTGTTAACCAAAGGATGTGTAGGAGCATAGACTTGAGTGCATAACGTGGATTGTCAGAGTCTTTTTCTTAGAGTGAGAGTGACAAATATGAAGAGGCATAGGTTTAAGGTGAGGGGGAAAGTTTAAGGGAAATGTGCATACAATTTTTTTTACACAGAGGATAGTAGGTGCCTAGAATGGACTATCAGGGGAGGTGATAGAAGCAGATATGGCAGCAAAGTTTAAGAGGCTTAACAGGCAGAGAATAGAATGATACGGACCATGTGCAGGCAGATGAGATTAATTTAGATAGCAGCATGATTGTCCCAGACATGGTGAGCCAAAGGGCCAGGCCCTGTGCTGTATTTTCTATGTTCTAAACATGCATAGATCATTAATTATAGGAAGACAGGTAGAAAGTGCAGTTAATATAGCATACAATTTCCGAGAATTGTTTAATCATGACAGAGTACACTAACAGGGAGATTATGCTGAACCTGTGAGGCACTAGATATACCTTAGCTGGAATATTGTGTACAATCTGTTAGCTACACTTCAGGATGGAGGTGAATGTTCTGAATATATTGTAGAAGAGGTTTACAGGGATGAGAACATTAAGTTATGAAGATAGATTGAAGATGTTGAGACTTATTTTTAAAGGGAAGTGTAAGAAGCGATTTGATTGGAATATTCAAAATTATTTGAAGGCTGGACAGATTATCATAGAATCCCTAGAGTGTGGAAGCAGGCCATTCAGCCCATCGAGTCCACTTCAAAGACCATCCCTCCTCGGACTCCTCTTCCTCGCAGCCCCCGCCCCCCAACCTGCATTTCCCATGGCTAAGCCACCTAGTCTGCATCTGTGGGAGGATACCGGAGCACCTGGTGGAAATATACACGCACACAGATCAGCCACCTCAAAGAAGTCATGTGCAAGTGTCAGTTACTGGTATATTTGTAGTGAGTGTTTTCTCATCTGTCACTGAGTGGACTGCTGAGCCTTGAATGCAATGGATTCTGATTAACTCCTACCTTTTATGGGAGTGATAATCAACAACTTGGAAACTCTTCATAGGGTCCCTAGAGTGTGGAAGCAGGTTATTTGGCCCATCTAGTCTACACTGACCCTCATCCCCATAACGCTTCATTTCCCTTGGCTAACCCACAACCCTGGACACTATGGACAGTTTAGCAAGGCCAATTCCACCTAACCTGCACATCTTTGGACTGCAGGACAAAACCAGAGCACCTGTAGGAAATCCACACAGACACTTGGAGAGAATATGCAAACTCCATACACAGTCCCCCGAGGGTGGATTCAAACCTTGATCACTGGTGCCATGAGGCAGCAGTGCTAATCACTGAGTCACCAGTTCCCTGGCACCACCAGATGAATGGAGAGTGGCGAATGTTGTGCCCCTGTTCAAAAAAGGGAATAGGGATAACCCCAGGAATTACAGGCCAGTTAGTCTTACTTCGGTGTAGGCAAAGTAATGGAAAGGGTACTGAGGGATAGGATTTATGAGTATCTGGAAAGTCACTGCTTGATTAGGGACAGCCACACGGATTTGTGAGGGGTAGGTCTTGCCTTACAAGTCTTATTGAATTTTTTGAGGAGGTGACCAAGCATGTGGATGAGGGTAGAGCAGTGGATGTAGTGTACATAGATTTTAGTAAGGCATTTGATAAGGTTCCCCATGGCAGGCTCATGCGGAAAGTCAGCAGGCATGGGATAGAGGGAAATTTGGCCAATTGGATAGAAAACCGGCTAACCGGTCGAAGGCAGAGAGTGGTGGTAGATGGTAAATACTCAGCCTGGAGCCCAGTTACAAGTGGAGTACCGCAGGGATCAGTTCTGGGTCCTCTGCTGTTTGTAATTTTTATTAATGACTTAGATGAGGGAGTCGAAGGATGGGTCAGTAAATTTGCAGATGATACAAAGAT
>NC_057739.1:32809498-32828044 GCF_004010195.1 Chiloscyllium plagiosum | reverse complement strand
GTGATGTTGCAGCTGTATAGGACCTTGGTTAGGCCACATTTGGTGTACTGTGTGCAGTTCTGGTCGCCTCACTTTAGGAAAGATGTGGAAGCTTTGGAGAGGGTGCAGAGGAGATTTACCAGGATGTTGCCTGGAATGGAGAATAGGTCGTATGAGGATAGGTTGAGAGTGCTAGGCCTTTTCTCATTGGAACGGCGAAGGATGAGGAGTGACTTGATAGAGGTTTATAAGATGATCGGGGAATAGATAGACAGTACAACAGGTACAACAGTGTGTTACAGGCGGACATAAATTTAAGGTGAAGGGTGGAAGATATAGGGGGGATGTCAGGGGTAGGTTCTTTACCCAGAGAGTGGTGGGGGCATGGAATGTGCTGCCTGTGGGAGTGGCAGAGTCAGAATCATTGGTGACCTTTAAGCAGCAATTGGATAGGTACATGGATAGGTGCTTAAGCTAGGACAAATGTTTGGCACAACATCATGCTGTATTGTTCTATGTTCTGTCCCCTCTAGATTAGGCAGCGAGAAACTGTTCTGCTTGTGAAAGGATCAAAAACGAGCGGTCACAACCTGAAGATGATTTGTAAAAGAAGTAAATGTAACGTGAGAAGGAATGTTTCCATGCCGCAAGTGGTTTGGGTCAGAAATGAACTGGCTGGAAGTGTGGTGGAGACAGGTTCAATCAAGCCATTTAGGGGGTCATTAGATGATATTTAAATATAAATAATGTGCCAGGTTACTGGGAAAGCAGTGAATGATAGCCCTAAGCCATGGTGCTTATTTGGAAAGCTAAAATATAAATAACAGGCGGAATGGCGTTATCTACCCAATAAAAATTTTGTGCTACATGATATAAAAATGTACTGAATTCCAAGTTTGAGATCTGCTGAGAACAAAGATATACCAGAGCATAATTCTGACTGAGTGATGCCATATTTGTCATCAGGCCAAGAAAATTGAGTTCTAGTCAGCACCTTGCATTTCAGTTTAGTTTCAAGATTAGAACCTGACATAACAAAAAAGATAAAAACTAATGTATAAAAGTTTCTTGGAGATCTCCTTATTCTGGTGATAAATAAATCATGGCCTAGAAACGGCTCCAAATCTCCTCCCTAAATTTAATTTGAGAGACTTCATATTCAAATTACAGTAAACTGTTTTAGCTAATGTAGAGCTGACACCAGCTTTTGTTAACACTGACTGTGTAGTCTGCTTGGTCTATTATGTAGTCAACTCAATGTAACAGTTCAAAAGGGCATTTCTTTTTAATTTAAATTACTATTCATTGCAAACACGTCACAATTTAGATCTGTTAACAATCATTATTTTTGGGAAATTGTCACTGTGGATAGAGAGTGCCACCTAATGGTTAGCTATTTCAATTATCTCTATTTTCTGTTGGCTGGAGAGGCATAGTTTGGCATATATAGTTTGTGGGGCTTGGGGTAGGTTTGATCGCAACCTTAGCATTGTTTAAGACCTATAAAACTTATGTTTTAAAATGTTCCTTCATTCACCCTATGGCTCATGACACCTCTGAGGGTTGTGAAGTACAAGTTCTTTAAAAATCTGGTTCGACTTGATGAAAATTGCAGGAGACTTAGGCTGTGGTCAATGGAGTCAGCCCAGTTAGGAGTGAAGAATATGATCACCCGAAACAGTGTGTGTATTAAGCAGCACCAGTGAAAATCGGAAACTTGCAATAGGGTCAAGAGTCCTAAAATTGGGTATCAGCTGCTGTTTTAACATCTTTGTGGAATCTCCCCTGTTGCATGAAAATCTAGCCCAGGGTGTTGGAACCTAATATGACCACGCGGGCAGACAGTGCTTGAAACAATGCAGCACTCCCTCAGTACTTCACTTAAACGTCAATCTCTTCACTTATATGCTAGAGTGAAGTTTGTATTCAAGGTGTTTAGACAAGGTTCCACATGGTAGCCTGGTTAGCAAGGTTAGATCCAGGGAGAGCTAGAAGCTTGGATACAAAATTGGCTTGAAGATAGGAGACAGAGGATGGTGGGGGAGGGTTGTTTTTCAGGCTGGAGGCCTGGATCAATGGTGTGTCGCAAGGATCGGTGCTAGGTCCGCTGCTTTTTCTCATACATATAAATGATTTGGATGTGAATAATAGGGTTAAGGCTAGTAGGTTTGCATTTGATGGTGTAGTGCACAGCAAAGGAGGTTACTTCAGAATAAAACAGGACCTTGATCAGCTGGACCGATAGACTTGAAATTAAACTCCACCTGCCACTTTTCAATAAATGTGAGGGGCTGTATATTGGAAAGGCAAATCAGGGCAGGACTTATACACTTAATGGTAAGGTCCTGGGAATGTTGCTGAACAAAGAGACCTTGGAGTGCAGATTCATTGTTCTTTGCAAGTGGAGTCACAGGTAGAAGAAGGTATTTGGTACACTTACCTTCGTGGCCAGTGCATTAAGTATAGGAGTTGGGAGGTCATGTTGCAGTTGTGTAGGACATTAGTTCAGCCACTTGTGGAATATGGCATTCAGTTCTGGTCTCCCTACTATAGGAAAGATGTTGTGAAACTTGAAAGGGTTCAGAAAAGATTTACAAGGCTGTTGCCAGGGTTGGATGGTTTGAGCTATAGGGAGAGGCTGAATAAGCTGAGGCTATTTCCCCTGGAGCATTGGAGGCTGAGGGGTGACCTGATAGAGGTTTGTAAAATCATGAGGGGATGGATAGGGTGAATAGCCAAGGTCTTTTCCCCAGGATTGAGGAGTCCTAAGCTAGAGGTTTCATAGGTTTCAGATGAGTGGTGCAAGATTTAAAAGGGACCAAAAGGGCAACTTTTTTCATGCAGAGAGTGGTGTGTGTATTGAATGAACTGCCAGATGAAGTGGAGGCTAGTACAATTATAACATTTAAAAAGGCATTTGGATGGGTATATGAATAGGAAGGGTTTAGAGGGATATGGGCCAAATGCTGGCAAACGGGAGTAGATTAATTACTGATATCTGGTCGGCATGGATGAGTTGGACTGAAGTGTCTGTTTCCATGCTGTACAACTCTATGACTCTATATATACTTATGAATATATTAATTGGAAGCATGTACACAAAAAAATTAAGAAACTTGTTAAACCTTATCAGAAAAGTCTCTGACTTAGTTGGGTTTGAGTTCATGATGACATTACTTACTTTTTAGTAATGATTATTCATGGCCTCTTGAACATAATTGTCATCTTTTAAATGTTAATCAGGTTCTACTGTGTAAATCTGAGTCCAGAGTGAATACTCCAAGCACTAGTTAAATGTAAGCGCAGACTGTTTTAATCACAAGATTTGTGAATTTTATTTGATAACCTTGGAAAATTAGGAGAACAGAAATATCTAAACATCTATGATGTGATATATGGTATATCCTGTTAGCACCTTAGAAAGGACAGCGTATAAAACTGGTTAATGCTTCTGAAAAGTAGCAGTCATGGAAATGCCTGAATGAATAGGAAAACAAATATCTACTAATATTGCCAAGAATAATTCCTAACCTTAAGTGACCCTCCAAATCTATAGATTGCTGAGATGTCTCAGAACTGATTCCGTCGTTATAGAAAATGATTGTAGTCCAAGGATGTTATGCTTCAAACAAAATACTGACAGTTGATTTGTTTCTGAAAGAGCAAGTATGGATTTGTATTGTGGAATACTGCTATGAATAGTTTTGTATTATGCCAAGTTGCTTGTACCCTGGGAATGTTATGCTGCTGATATACCAAAATTGATTTATGAACAACAATGATATTGGAAAAAGGATTGAACATTTGTGGTTGTGGAATCATCCATGATCACCTCCAATGTATGGAAATAATCTATACTACTAAACAATGGATAAAAACATTTTTTAAAAATCAGTCAGTTGATGTCAGTTCAACAAATAATTAACAAATGATCAGTTCCAATTTGCAAATACTCAATTCCAATTCATTTCCAGTTTCCAATATCCAGTATGCAAATGAAATTTTAATGGTCAGTCTGAAATTAAATTGATGCTCATAAAATAGATTAACTTTGCTTTCATGTAGAAAATGTAGTTATTGCATTGACACATGGAAATATAGAATAAATTGGGAGTAAGCTTGAAGATTTTTGAAGATGTATTGGGAAGATTAATGCAACAGCATATAAACCAGTAATTGCAGATCCTGGAATTCGAGGAAATTACCTCCAACACCTAAAATACCTCAAAAAAGGAGCAGCTGTTCCAGCCAAAACTTTTTCCCGTCCTCATAAGAGGTATAGTTAGTTTGCAAATGACACCAAAATTGGAGGTGTAGTGGACAGCACAGAAGGTTACCTCAGATTAGAATGGGATCTTGATCAGATTGGTCAATGGACTGAGAAGTGGCAGATAAATGTGAGGTGCTGTATTTTGGGAAAGCAAGTCTTAGCAGGACTTATATACTTAATGGGAAGGTCCTAGGGAGTGTTGCTGAACAAAGAGACCTTGGAGTGCAGGTTCATAGCTCCTTGAAAGTGGAGTCACAGGTTGATAGGATAGTGAAGAAGGCTTTCCTTTATTGGTCAGATTATTGAGTATAGGAGTTGGGAGGTCATGTTGCAGCTGTAACAGGACATTGCTTAGGCCACTGTTGGAATATTGCATGCAATTCTGGTCTCCTTCCTATCGGAAAGATGTTGTGAAACTTGAAAGGGTTCAGATAAGACTTACAAGGATGTTGCCAGGGTTGGAGGATTTGAGGTATAGGGAGAGGTTGAACAGGCTGGGGCTGTTTTCCCTGGAGCTTCGGAGGCTGAGGGCTGACCTATATAGAGGTTTACAAAATTATGAGGGGCATGGATAGGGTAAATAGGCAAAGTCTTTCCCTGGGGTCAGGGAGTCTAGAACTCGAGAGCATAGGTTTAGGGTGAGAGGGGAAAGATATAAAAGAGACCTAAGGGGCAACTTTCTCACGCAGAGAGCGGTACGTGTATGAAATGAGCTGCCAGAGGAAGTGGTGGAGGCTAGTACAATTGCAACATGTAAAAGGCATTTGGATGGGTATATGAATAGGAAGGGTTTGGAGGGATATAGACCAGGTGCTGGCAGGTGGGACAAGATTGGATTGGGATATCTGGTCGGCATGGACAAGTTGGACCGAAGGGTCTGTTTCCGTGCTGTACATCTCTGACTCTATGACTATTAAGCAATCAAGTTTACTGCATTTTAAGATAACAATATGACAAAGTATATTAATGAACTCAACTGACCAACATAATACTATGATACATTCCTTCCAAAAGGGCAGCCAGAACTACAAGGCTTAGCAGTCATTGATACTAATCAAAAGACCTGGCAAACTATTGTTGCATTGCTGCAAAGTCCTACAGGAAACGTGAGTTAATAACCTAAACATCAGTGACAAATTTAATGGCCTATTCAGATTTGATTGTAATACATCAGCACAGTGGATTGTATTCTATGTGGCAACTATTTCATGAGGCATTTAATGGACTATAGCTTACTCAAAGTTCTAATTTGTAGGTTAGTGAGTCCTGATTCTCTCATGTATAAATTGAAATATATTTAGAAACTCGCCCAGTATGTTATTACACAAGGATATAAATGGATAATGATAAGACAGAATTTTCAAAAAATTGAAATAATCTACAATGATATTCACTTTTAATGTATTTAAATATAATTTTAGCTATCTAATTTTTCTAATGAATCTGAACATATGGATAATTGAATAACATTCAAAATTGTTTTTCCTTTCTTCTGTTAAACATGTGATTATCAGCTACATGATTAAAAAGTATCAATCAAATTGAAAAATCAAATTGTAAGTAAATGGAAAAAGTACTGGTAATAGTTTGTTAAATCTTGGAGCACTAAACAAGGCCAGTTAACAAATTGTGCTCTTGTGAAAATAACCCAACTGGTGGCAAAATAGTTGCAGTTCCTCCATAGCTCTGCAATTTTTTCTTTATTTTTCAAGTATATATCCAATTCCCCTTTGAAAATTTGTATAGATTCTTCTAAAGCCCAGGGTCTTCCAGATTGTCAGAAGTCACTATATTATTAAGAAAATTATTCTCACTGAATTTGGCTGTTTTACTAGTTGTTATCTCAACACTGAAGGGGGAGGTGGGTGACACTTCCACCCTTGTTTGTTCACTTGTTTGTCTGTAACATTATATATCTCAGTTTTCAACAAAGTTTGGTATTCATTTGGCATGTCCCAAAGAAGGACTGATCAGTTTCTTGATGAAGATGTAGATATAGACTTGGGATTTTTAAAGGGTTAAACCACTATAAATGCTGGAGGAAACAACACAGAAGCGCTTCACAGGAGGCTCCCAAGCACTGAGGATGTCACCTAGACAGGGGATGAAAAGTCTGCAACACAAATTCCCAGCTCGGCGAACAGAACCACAACATTTTTAAAGGGTTTGTTGATAATGGAAGATGAAACTACTTGCCTTTTGTTTTAGCCTGCTGTGGGTTGGTCTTAGCCATTTTTAAAAATAAGTTGAGCTTTTTGTGACCCACAGAAAAGGGCGGTAAGAATCCAGAAGAAGGTTGCAGTTCAAAAGAAAACATCCATTCCCCCAGAAGGGCAATGTAGCTTTTGTCAGTCTCCAGGTGATAAGGGCTGGAAAGAATTATTATGCTGTTTTAGCAGTCCTTTATTTTTCTTGGAGTTCTGTGAGAAAACTCAGTGAGTTTGCCTGTGTCGGTTTGTCTCTGGGAGAGACAGTCATGGAGAAAATCACATTTGGTGAATATGAAGAAATCACCAAAAAGGAAATGCTTGCAATCTTATCAGATGAATAAGAAATTAAAGAGTGAAGATAGGAATGATATCGCTGGGAAACAGAGTTGGGTCTGTTTGCTGTTTATGTTAAGATCTTTGCAAATTATCTTTTATATTGAACTTGGTACATTTTCTATTTTTGCATAATAAATTCGATTTTTCTATTAATGAAATATTGGCATTCTCCTATGAATATGTTCAGTGACTGACCATCACAGTAACTTAAAAAAAGGAAAGAAGGCATTGGTAGGAGTAGTGTACAGACTTCCAAACAGTAACCACTCTGTAGAAAAGGCTATAAATCACAGGAACAAGTAAAAAGAATAAGGCAATATTTACAGGTGACTTTAATCTTGTTGATTGGGTTAATCAAATTGGAAAGGGTAGCGACAACAACAGATTCATAGAATATATTAGGGATAGTTTCGAGAGCAATATGTCATAGAGTCAACCAGGGAGCAGGCTATCTTGGATCTGGCAATGAGGCATGAGGGGAGATCAAATTGAGATATTCAAGATGATAAAAGATATGGATAAAATAGACGTGGAGCATTCTGGGACGAGAGGTCACAGTTTTAGATTAGATTAGATTCCCTACAGCGTGGAAACAGGCCCTTCAGCCCAACCAGTCCACACTGACCCTCCGAAGAGTAACCCACCCAGACCCATTTCCCTCCGACTAATGCACCTAACACTTTGGGCAATTTAGCATGGCCAAATCACCTGACCCGCACATCTTTGGACTGTGGGAGGAAACCAGAGCATCCCGGAGGAAACCCACACAGACACGGGGAGAATGTGCAAACTCCACACACACAGTCACCTGAGGCTGGAGTCGAACCTAGGACCTTGGTACTGTGAGGCAGCAGTGCTAACCACTGAGCCACCATGCCGCCCTAAGGTTAAGGAGTAACAAATTTAAAGCAGAGTTGAGGAGAAACTACTTCTCCTAAAGGGTTGTGAATCTGTGGAATTTGCTATCCCAAAGTGCTTTGGATGCCAGGACAGTGAGTGAAATTAAGGAGGAGTTTGACAGATTTTTAATTGATAATGGGTTAAAGGGTTATGGGGAGAAGACAGAAAAATGGAGGTGAGAAGCATATCACCCATGATCGAATGACGGAGCAGACTCGATGGGCCAAATGGCCTAATTCTGCTCCTATATCGTTTCAACTTATGTTTAATAAATGACCTCAGAGTAAAAGATTCCCAAGAAAATAGTGATTATAGAATTTAATACTCAGTTTCAAGAGTGAGAAACTCGTTTTAACTTAAATAATAGGAATGAGCATAGAATTAGCTCAACTGAACTCAGTGGAGAGATTAGCAGGAATGACAATATGGCAGACAGTTAAGGAGGGAAGTCATCACTCCTAGCAAAAATATAGGATTCTAAGAAAGGGATTCACTGACCATGGCTAACAGAGTTTTAAGTTGAAAGAGAAAGCAAATATAAGCAAGCAAAAGTCAGTGATAGCCTGGGATAAATTCAGAATCCAGCAACGAAGGACAAAAAAAGATAATAAAGGCAGAAAATACACTGAGGGAAATCTCGCTAGAAAAATAAAACTAACAATAAGAGTTTCTTATATATATAAAAAAAGCGAGAAGTCAAAGTTAATATAGGTCCCTCAGAAAATGAATCAGAGATACATTTATGGTGAACAAAGGAATGGCAGAGGAGTTAAAAAGATATTTTGCATCTCTCTTTACAATGGATGATTATCCAAATATCCCATTAATTTTAAATTATATGGGGAGGAATTAACTACCATCACCATCACTAGCGAAGTAATATTAGACCATCTAATGGGCCTAAAGGCAGATAGGTCACCTGACCCTGATGGTTTGCATCCTAGGATCCTAAAAAGGTCACTAAAGAGAGAGTGGATACATTAGCTGAAATTTTCCCAAAAAATCCTTGAATTCTGGAGAAGTACCAGAGGTTTGAAAAACTGTCAATGTGGCAGACAAGATTTTGTGGGTTTTACATTTTAAGTGAAGTGTAGTTTGTGAATAACAGTTTGCCTATGAAGGTTGATTCTAATTATCAAGCCTCATTACTATTTGATTAACAACACAACATATTTTCAAAATCCATAAATTAGTACTTAAGACTTTTAAAATGCAAAAGGAAAAGCTGTTTTCTAGTTCAAATTTGCATATGCAATTTGGGTCATAAATTGTCTAATTCATATTATGAAGTAATCTAATGCAGATATTATCCACATGCTCTTGTGATAAGACTTGATTATTAATAATAGCCAGTTGCTCCCTGATTCGTATTTTGTGTTGATTCATTATCCGTAACTATAAATTTTAAATGCCCAACTTTAAAGTGAAAAATTAATCATTTTTAATTTGGAATAGATGCAACAATGTGCTTTCAAACTTAATTTACTGTTTTAAAAATTATGACACCAGTGCGTAACTAGATCAAAGAGAGATATGATGACCATTAAGGAGCAATGTGCCATTTTATTAGCATTAATTTAGTTGATACAATAGCATAACAGAACGTTTGCCTATATCAGTGGAGAAACCATTTTAATTACAAGATTAAAATAAGCTAAACATTTTCTGTCCAGTGTACTACTTCATTGTTAAGATTTCCTAAACTTTTGTATATGATTTCAAGCCAGTAACAAGAGATGTTTACATTTTGAAGACCTTTTGTGTGTTCTAAAAGATAACATAGACATGCAAGTAACAACAGCATTATGTAAAAAGCACTTATCACAGTAAAGTCTCCTCCTGCATATTATGTTGTACAATTATTAGAATATCTAGGGGTTGTGATAACCTGCCAAATTGACAGAAAACAGCAACAAAAGGCAATAGAAGGTTCAAGAATGGATAGTCATCATTTAGATTCACCAAACTATTTTTAAATCTTTTTTTAAAGCCTGTTAGCTTTTGACCATATTTGTCTGTGGGATGTCATTGCAAGCCAAGTTGCAATATTTATACTGGTACTACCCTGGTTTTGCCTCACTGCCTATCAGTATTAATTTTACTTCCATATTAGGCAATTTGGAAAATGTGTATCATTTTCATACATACATTACTTCCAACAGTAGTTTAAAATTCAGCCTAGATTTTATCTCCCAAGATTTAGCTAGTGGTGTTAAAACTAAAAATAGTCAGCAATTCTGGCAGTATCTGTAGCGAGAACGAGAGAGACTGAGCACCTCAGCAACCAAATTACAAGAACAAAAAGTTATGATTCATTAGGCCATGTTTCACTCTGAAATCTGACTTGTCCAGTATTACCTCCAGATTGGATCATAACTTCATTTATTTCCTTACTGATGCTAACAGATTTTCTTTTAAAGAATGGGACCAAGACTTGAACCTGAGTATTACCATATAAGTTAGCAATCCCAATAATCCTTCCATGGAAAACCCAGGGAGGGGTTTTTGTTTCTATCCTACCTGACTATTGGTTCTGAAATGTTTTTTTTAAGAGGGGCTTCAGAACAAATCAGTAACATTGTATATCGAGCTGGGAGTGTTGACAACTTGGAAGGAGTACTGAAACTTTTAAATTGCTAGCATTAAATAGTGTATAGGAATCCCAATTACAGCATATCAGTTGAGATCCCAAATACATTCAGATTTGCATCAATTTTTACTTGGAGTACAGGAAGTTTTTATAGAATGCTTTAGGCAAAAAAGAGAAAGAAATAACTGTCAAAAAATATTATTGCTTTGTTGAAATGCAGCTACAGAGCAGCACTGACAGACAGTGAAGTTAGGAGCCCAAGATATCCTTTGTCTATCAAATATTGAGTGTGGTTGCAGAAAAGCTACAATAAAATATACTGACATAACTTTAATTATAACTTTAGTGTAGAATATAAATAGGTCAGGGTCAAAATAAATTACCTGTCAGAACATTGTGAACATCCTATTATAATCTAATATGGATTGTTCTTCCACTGAATCACTCTTGCTGGCATAGCTTCCATTAATGTACTGAAATCATTTGGTACAAAGTGAAGTAAAGTTGTTCACATAACAGAATGGCCATACTGTTAGAGTAAATTAGATTCAGTGCTTGATTTAGGAATATTTAATAAAAATGTAACATAAGTTGCATTACATAGTTTTAACTACAGCAACAATAATGTTGGTACAGTTTATAATCCAAAACTGCTACTGGAAATATTTGTTTAATGAGGATTTAGTATAATTCAGGATGCTTGTCTGAATTGCTCAAGTCTATTTACTATGAAGGTAACTTTCTTATTTTTCAGATGTGGTTGTTACTGTTAAGTTTGACATTTGTTTGCTCACCCCTCAGTTATCCTGAGAAGGAGGTGATGGGCCTCTTTGTTCTATTAATAGCAATTCAATACGGTGTCACACAACAGACTTCCTCAGAAAGTTTTGGAGTAAAAGGGACAGTTGCAACATGGATTTTAAAAAATGCTGGCTCACGGACAGGAAACAAACTAATGGTTAGTGGATTTTTTTTTGAGCTGGAGGGACTTTGAATTGGAGTTTCCCAGGGTTCAGTATTGGAACAATTGCATCTGTTGATATATTTTTGACCTAGTTTTGGAATGCAGGGGACAGTTTCAAAGTTTGTGGAGAATTATAGTCTGTGAGGAGGACAATTTAGAACTTCCAAAGGACATTGAGAGGTTAGTGGATTGGGAAAATAGATGACAAATAAAGTTTAATACAGAGAATTGTGAGGAGATGCATTTTGTTATGAGGAACATGGAAAAACACCATAAAAATAATTTGGAACAGTGAACTGAAGACAGACTTTCCAAGAAATCATGTGATCAAAATGCCTAGCGAGTTACTGGACAGATAATTAGTGAAGTAACATAGCAGATACTATTCTTAAGGATGTGCAGGAGCAGAAGGATATGGGTATATTGCATTAGTCATTAAAGGTGGCAGAACAAGTAGAGAGAGTTGTTAATAGAGCATACAGTATTCTGAGCTTTGTTAATAAGGGCATAGAGTATAAGAGGAGGAAGATCATGATGAACTTGCATAGAACACTAGTTAGACTTCAGCTAGAGCATTGCGTACTTATGGGAAGCATGTAAATGCATTGGACAGACACAGAGCAAGTTTATATGAATAGTTCCAATGATGAGAAACTTTAGTTAGGATGATAGATTGGAGAAGTTGGCACTGCTTTCCTTGGTGAGAAGGCAGAGAGGTGATTTGATAGACACTGGAAGGAACAGATAGAGCTCATAGAAGGATTGAGAACCAGAGGGCCCAGTGTTAGTGTTTTGCAAAATGATGAAATGTAAGGGAAATGGTTAGGGTCTACAATACCCAACTGGAGGTCTGAGGAAGGCAGGTTGAAATGAAGTACTTGAGAGGCCAGTAAATGATTATTTAAATAAAAATGATGTGCAGCATTATGGGGAAAAGGCAGGACATTGGCACTAAGTCAAACACTCGGAGGGACAGTACAGATCAAATGGATCGAATGGCCTCTTTCTGAGCTGTAAGAATTCCTTGATTCTGTGATTAGATGCTGTTTAGCAGTTTATGAAATGAAAGACCAGCTCAGAGTAAACTACCCTGGACTGCACTCAAAGGCTAAACATGGTCATGGCACTTCTGTTAATCCAGCTTTTTATTCTAGACCTTTACACAAACCTCAACTCATATTCTCAATCTGTTGTGATGGGATTTGAACTTCTTTAGTAGCAAAAATCTTGAGATTATTACTCAAGTGATGTAGTCACAATGCTTTTGTACCTTTGTACATACATAGTGTGGTGTAGGATGACTGAATAATGGATTTATGAAAAATAACTCATGCTTTACAAATCTGCTGAAATTTTAAGATGTAATTAGTAGAAAGCCAGTGGATGCGATTTCTCTTGGATTTTCAGAAGGCTTCTAATAAGATCCCATGTAAGAGATTAGTATGTAATATTAAAAGGCAAGGGATTGGGGATAGTGTACTGACATGGATAGAGAATTAGCTGACAGACAGAAAACAAAGAAAAGGAATAAATATGTCGTTTTCCCACTGGCAGGCAGTGACTAGTGGTGAACCAAGGGGTCAATGCTTGGACCCTGGGTTTTCACAATATATATATATTTATAATGATTTAGATGAGGGGACTAAATATGATATCTCCATGTTTGGGGTCATGCAAGGGATGATGAGCTATAAGGAAAATGCAGAGATGCTTCAGTTTGATTTGGATGAGTTGAGTGAGTGAGCAGGGAGGGATGCAAAGAGATCTGGGTGTCTATGTACACCAGCTGCTAAAAGAAACATGCAGGTGCAACAGTTGGATGAAAAAAGGTAGCTGGAATGTTGGCCTTCATATCAAGAAGATTCTAATACTGGAGTAGGGTTGTCTTGCAGCAGTTCTACAGGGCATTAGTAAGACCACATCTGGAAGATTGTGTGCAGTTTTGTTTTCTTTATCGAAGGAAAGGAGTTCTGCCTACGGAGAAAATGTAGCAAATGTTTACCAGACTTATTCCTAGGATGACAGGATTGATATGCGAAGAGAACTGGGTCAGTTAGAATTATATTCATTGGAGTTCAGAAAAACAAGTGGGTGGGGTGATCTCATTGAAACATAGATTAGACAGGGTAAATGCAGGAGAGACCTTCCTGATGACTGCTAGTCCAGAACCAGATATTGTAGTCAAAGATATAGGGTAGGCTATTTAAGACTGGGATGAAGTGAAATTTCTTCAGAGAGTGGTGAGACTGTAGAATTTTCTGCACAAAGCGCTGAAGACCAAAATATTGAAAGTTTTCAAGGAGTTAGATATAGTTCTTAGAGCTAAACAGTTCAAAGGGTATGGGGGGAAAGCAGGAATGCAGTGCTGAATTGCAGTCATCATATTGAATGGTGAGGCAAAGCCTACTCCTTTTAATGTTTTCTGTTTGTATGAGGTAGGGAGGCCTGAGAGAAACTGATTAGGGGGTGAATGACTTTGCATTAACACACTTATCATCAGATTTATAAGCCAATTATGGTGCATCCCTGTCTTAGAGGGGATGTTTCCTTGATATCTTTAAGTTTTCTTTTTGCTACTAATTCTAAGTTAATTTGTTCCCTTTGCACCAATAACCTCCTGTTCAGTTTCTTGATTAGAATATGGAGTTGCACTGGATTACATAAGGGCAGCACTTTTAGGACTCAAATCTCAGAGATATGGAGGGGCTAAACTATCTTGATTGACTCCCACAATCCAAAATTGCAGCTTAAGTTCCTGATTTCTGAGGTTATGTTTCTCCCTGAGAAAACAGGGAATGAAAGCCTCAGCATTCTTTGCACTGCTTCATGTGACACTAATGTGAGATGTATAATGATTAGTGCCTTTCAAGGTAGTCAACAAGGAAAACAGTAGTTTTTTTTGTCATTTCTACCATATAAAACTGATACAGTAAAAACAAGGCAGCATTCCTCTAGGACCAAGGTGCTATATGGATAGCACAAACCACACACTTTTACACGGCATAAAGTGCACAAGAAGTGCAAAACCCACAAGTTACAGTGTAATAGAAGAATGATAAATTATAGACATTATTCTAGCAGCAATTCAAAGTCTTGCGAAGAATTTCAGATGGGAAAGAGTCCGATCATTCTGTGTTAAGGAGCCTAATGGCTATGAGGAAGAAACTGTTGCACAGTCTGGCTGTGAGAGACCAAATGCTTCCAGTATCTTCTGCCAGATGGCAGGAGGAATAAGAGTTTGTGTGAGGGGTGTATGGGGTATTCCAAAATGCACTTATCCATTTGGATGCAGCGTGTGCTGTAAATGTCAGAAATGGAGGGAAGCGAGATCCCGATGATCTTCTCAGCTGTCCTCATTATCCGTTGTAGAGTCTTATGAAGCTTTAACAAATTGAAACAGAACACAGGACACTCCTACAAGCAGTGACATATGTGTTAAGTATCAGATTGTGCAGAGTTTTACACCTGTGCACCCAAAGACCTGTCACTGTTCTTTTACCTTTGTCTCTCTACTCCTATGCATTGGTGCTACAATTGCTGCCTAGCTTGAGAAAGCCTGCTGACTGCTTTGCTGGCTTGCCTCAGATAACTTTAGCAGGTGAGTGCGGACGGTCTGAAACTAGTGAACTCTGGACTGTGAGTGTCTCCTGAACACATGCAGATGCAACCTCCTAAGCCTGACCTGTTGGAAGTATTTGGGTCCCTGGTAGATGGAAGTGATGAACAGGACACAGTTGGAATATGACAGATGACAATCCTGGGTGCCTGTCTCAGCACCTCCTCCTTTTTGGTGTGTAATGGGATTTCCATCTCGACTTGAGCAGAGGGAAGTCAAAAGCCTTCGGTCTCTTTTATTGCTTAGCCAGTAAATGAATGCATCATGGTTCAAGCAATGGAATGAGGGTCCTAACATATATCCAGATATTAATTGTCCTGCTAGACCTTGTTTTACATGATGCCTACCACTTGGTCTTTGGAGGTAGTCGCATGCTTAGATACAGAAACCACAACATCAGAAAGAAATTTGCAGATTCCTGTCTTTCAATCCAATCTGTGTGAGATATCTGGCACTCCGGTACTGCCAACAGCTCCTTAGTGGTTGAATCCAGAGGCTCATCATTTTTACTAGGCGCAGTAGTGCAAAGAATGCTGTGATATGGGTGTTGCTTGAAACGTGATCAAATGAAAAAACCCACAGGAAAATAGTAGTGAACCTTTATCAATAATTGGTTAGGCCTGAACTGGAGTATTGTGAGCAACTCTGGGAAACAGTCTTGAAAAAAGGATATTAAAGCCTGCGAGACCAATGCAGAGGAGATTTATTGTAAAGATACCAAGGAATGGGAGAATTTAATTAGTTGGAAGAAATTAAGAAGCTGAGATTGTTAAAGCAGGAACTGATATGATGAAATTGAATGCTTTCTCTGCACTATATTCTTGTGCTTGTGCTAATTTAACAGAAAAAAAACGAATAAAGTAGAAGGCATCCTGACCTTCCTAAAGTACAATTTTGCAAATATAAGTATTTTAGTTGGCATACATCAAATTGTCTATCAGTGATTGCTAAATGAGTACAAAAGGTTGATTGTTACTTTCTTTCAAAGATCCATATGAATTCATTTCTGTAATGAATTCAAAGTATTGTTTAGTATTTACAGCACAGGACCACTGTTATACTCTAGGTAAAAACAATAACTGCAGATGCTGGAAACCAGATTCTGGATCAGTGGTGCTGGAAGAGCACAGCAATTCAGGCAGCATCCAACGAGCAGCGAAATCGACGTTTCGGGCAAAAGCCCTTCATCAGGAATAAAAAGCCGTTATACTCTACTCAAGGCTCTTCACAATCTGTAATTACCTGTACCACCTTGCTTTATTACCTCATGTGCATCAGTACTTTCCTTAAATGCTATAATTGCTTCAAACACTCAAGTTTTTATGAATCCATTGAATCTGGGCATCACTGGTGAGATGACCATTTGATGCCCATCTTTAATTGCTTTCAGCACGTTGGCTGGCTAGCTCCGAATATAGTTACGAGTCAACCACATTAATGTGTAACCTGAATTGATATATAGATAAAGGCAGTAGATTACATCTTTAGGGATTACATTCCCCAAAGTACCTTAGTGAATACATATTTACAATAATGCTTGTAGATAACCATGAGATTGGTTTTTAATTCTATTTGTTGTTATGAATTCAATGATTCTGGATTGCTAGTCCAGTGACATTACTACCTAGGGAGAAGTGAGTTTTGAGATGATTTATGGCTCAGGTTGAGGTTCTGGATGTGGGTTTGGTTGCTGAGCTGGAAAGTTCATTTCCAGCTGTTTCGTCACCTTACTAGGTAACATCTTCAATGGGCCTCCGGGTGAAGCACTGTTGTCTATTTATATGTTTGGGTTGGTGGTGTCATTTCCTGTGGCGACATCATTTTCTGTGGTGATGGCATTTCCTGTTCTTTTTCTCAGGGGGTGGTAGATGATGTCTAACTCTAAGTGTTTGTTGATAGAGTTCCGGTTGGAATGCTATGCTTCTAGGAATTTTCGTGCATGACTCAGGTTGTGTTGTCTTAGAATGGATGTGTTGTCCCAGTCGAAGCGGTGTCCTTCCTCATCTGTATGTAAGGACACTAGTGAGAGAGGGTCATTTTGTTTTGTGGCTAGTTGATGTTCATGTATTCGTGTAGGAAGCAGGAATTATCAACAGTGCTTCGCCCAGAAGCCCATTGAACATGTTACCTAGTAGGGTGACAAAACGTGTGGAAATGAACCTTCCAGCTCATCGAGCAAACCTACATCCATAGGCAGAAGTGGTGAATGGAGTAGTGAAGTCCTATTTTTAATTCGATTAGTTAGTGGCTATTGCATTAATGTCCTTGATCTGAACTTATCCACAGGTGAAAATAATTTCTGTATATTTATCCCGTCAAATGCTTCATAATTTAAACCCTTTTTATTTCCAATTTTAAAATGACCTCTCTGCCTTTACATTCTATTCCTTTAGAAATAAACCCCACTATTTTTCTTGCATTAATTAATAGCCTTTTCAACTGATGTTACTACTTTTAGCAATTTACATACTTGTATTCTCAGTTCTTTTTGGTGCTCTAACTCATTTAGTTTCTTGCCTTACAAGGAATAAGTGATCTCTTTATTCTTCCTACCAAAGGAATCACCTAGCACTTTCCATTTTGAGGTCCATTTACCTGCCTATCTACAAATGACTTGCTGCGTTTTTGTATCATGCTCCACATGATTACTGTGACAATACTATTGCTTTAAGAGATTATCTTGATTTCTTTTTTAAAAAGGCAGAGATGATGAGTAGTCTCCACAGAACCACTGGAGTAATTAGTTTGTGAGGTCTTACAGATTTTGTTTTAACGTTGGAACAATAGACGCAGTCTAAATGAGTGTCGTCAAGCACTCCAGAACCAGGATTTTTAGTTGCTTAGTTTTTCAATCGCAGTTGCTGCTGAGCTTTTGAAAAAGTGGATGTTATTTTTCCTTTTCTCGTTTACAGCTAAAAGCAGGGCTTATCTTCCTGCTGCTGGGATTACATGTGAGATAATCTGTTTTTCTGAATTTGCCTTTTGCCAAGGTTGTGTTTATGAGATGTTACAATATTGGAACAGTTTATTAAAAATAGTTACTGTATTTTTTAAGCTTTCTAATAGAGTGACATTTAAGCCAATTCTTTGTTTTTTTTTCTTTTGTAATGTTCTAACCAGAGTGCATGAATGAAGTGTGTTTTGCTTCAAATCTGGTAATTTGACTAATTGTATTGCACCTTACATTTACCTTTTAAAATAAGACAAAGATAGGGTTTAGGCTACCTTAATATATTTTGAGGGGGTCTGATCTGGTCCTGTACCCCAAAGTTGCTAACATCTCCAAATTTCGCTCCAAATTTCCAATTTCTAATTCTAAATAATTTACCTAAAGCTGAACAATAATGGTCTTAACATAGATCCCTGTGTAGCATTATTTCCCATTTTTATGGCAGTGTAGGAAACCCTTCCTTAATTCCTAAACTCTGGTCTCTGGTTTGTAGCCATCTTTCAATCCATTCTGCTGCTTTCACATGCTTTGACATTTGCTAGGTAACTCTTATATGGCATATCAAAGGCCTTCTAAAAGACCATGAATAATACATCCACTGGATTGCGCTTACTGAATTATTTGAAGAAAGGTTGCTTCTCTATGACCTTATGTTTACAAATCCATACCTTATATCTCTCTCTCTCTCTCTCTCTCTCTCTCACTCACACACACACACACTCACACACACA